>NC_030437.2:6656296-6748796 GCF_001660625.3 Ictalurus punctatus
GATTCAGTTTATTTGCTGTTTATTTGCTTTGTTGTCATGGAAAACCATTCTCCTTTTAAGCAGCACTTTGTGAAAAAGTGAACTGCTCTTATTGCTTAATTAAATTGTGATAATTGTTGTTCTGAGGCAGCACAGTGCTGCAGCGAGTAGCATTGCCACTTCACAGCTTCAACGTCCCTGGTTCAATCCGGAGTTCAGGTCAAAGTCTGTGTGTAGTTTCACATGTTCGCTCCATGTCTATGTGAGTTTATGGGTTTGCTGGTTTCCTCTCACCTCCCAGTAGGTTAACTAACTAGGCTACATTGCTTCTAGGCATGACTGAGTGTGTGAATGTGTGTGTGTGTGTGTGTGTGTGTGTGTGTGTGTGTGCGTGTAGTGCCCTGCGATGGATTGGCATCCAGTTCATGGTGTGTTCAGTGTTCCCGGGAGACAGGGGTTACTAAACGTTAATAATTGAATGAGTGAATAATTATAGCTCTGCAAACCCATGGACGGAGCATGCAGTCCCTCGATTCAGTCTTAAAACGCTATTACACTTTTAAGTCTTTTGAGTCCTATCCAAGTATGAAATTAGGCCAATTCAAGGGCAGTGGTAGCTTAGTGGTTATGATGTTGACTGATTAGAAGGCCATGAGTTCAAATCCCAGCGCTGCCATTACTGGGCCCTTGAGCAAGGCCCCTAACCCTCAACTGGTCAATTGTAAGTCGCTCTGGATAACGGTGTCTGCCAAATGCCAAAAAAATTCTAAAATGTTTGCACTAAGTCAAATATTCAAATATAGTCATATATTGAAGGGGGGAGGGAAGGTTGGTATGCTGTATAGAGTAAAACTGGGCAGAGTAGCGGCTTTTCAACTTCTTGTCCACTAAACTGATTGAAAATATGCTGGGAAAATATTTACCTGATCCAATTTCCTCTACTCTGTAAGTGTGTTTAGAACAATTTCACAATCTGATTTGCTGTTCCGCATTCTAGGCCACTAGATGGAGAAGATTAACATTGAGGATTTGAGACAGAAACCAATCTGAAACCCAACCATATGCGTGACAGTTATGTCACTTCGACCACTAAAGAAGGATTGATTCCTGACTGTTCCCTTAGAGTACAAAGTAGTTTGAAATGATATATGGGCGCGCTATTAGACAAGGGTGAACACTTTTATCCTTGGGCGCTGAATGGTTATAGGAAGCAAGTAGTGTGAAATGGTCTTTATCACACCAGACTTACTACTATCACTCCTCTGAGGTGAATGCAGATTAGTGTTTCACCTCTCACACCAATGACTGCAGTGAGACTGGAAATTTAGATGTCAACGTGACTCCATTAGTGTCTGCACAAAATCACAACAGTAATTCACTTGCTCAATTGTTTCATAATGAACAGCAAAACCAGACCACGAAGATAGTTAGGCTAGATATGCTTGACATAAACTCTTCACGAAGAATGCCTAAAGCCTCCCACACAGCATGCAATTCACGTAACTGCTCCGATATTGCACACGTAAAGGTGACGAGGTGTAAGCACTTATTTTGAATAGAGTGCTATGCTTAGATTTGGAGGCAGTTGAAAACAGACATACTCAAATATCCAGTTGTGAATAAACACCTACAGCATTCTGTACTATTCAAGTCCATAAAGAACAATATAATATTGAATACCTAAAGCTGAACTACTCTTTTTCCGCAGCCAGTGCTATCACTGTGATTACTGTTGAATTTTAATGGTAATTATGCAACGCGCCTTTGATGTTGTTCAAAGATTTTTCAGCCCCTGAGTGCGGCGTAAGCTCAGTGTTCCAACTGCGCCCTTTCTTTCCCTTTTGTACTCCTTTTTTCTCTCAACACCCCCAGCTATCGCTTGTCTTTTTCACTCTTTTCCCTCCTTCCATGCATACACATTTCTGTCCATCAGCCCAATGGCAGCTGATTAGAAGCACCACATGAATAAGTTGAACCAACTCTATCTCACAAAATACCTCTGTGTCTGGTTTCTCTTGATTTCTCTCATTTTGCTTAGTTGAATTCTGTGATTTCAGTAGGGTGCTACTGGATGCAGAGATGAATACTATAAAGTGTTAGTCTTTCTGCGGGCAAGGGGTTATCTCTGGAATTAGGTCACATGTAAGACAAGTCTGATGATGACACACGAAAACTATAGGATGGTTGTAGGATAGCTGCCCTTTAATGTAGATCTGAGGCCTGCTGGACCGATGGTCTGCGGGGCCTTTTGTAATGATTTAGTTAATGATTAATGCTGGTTCTGGAACAGTAGAAAAAGTAGAAAAAATTTACCCAGAGTCAGAGGGATCAAGAGGATATAGAGCCCCATTGCTCAAATCTGTTTTATTTGTATAGCACTTTTAACAATGGACATTGTCACAAAGCAGCTTTAAGATTGGGTGTAGATCTAGATCTCTAATGAGCAAGCCAGTGGTGACGGTGGCAAGGGGAAACTCCCTGAGATGACACGAGGAAAAACCTTTAGAAGAACCAGATTCAAAATGGAACTCTTTTCTGGATAGTGGAGTTGTGATTCATTTACATACATTACATGAATATGAGTCCCGGGATAAGCACGGACTTTATGATTACAGCAACAATTCTTAGACCAAACAACAAACAATGACTATGAAACTAATCTGGGTAAAAAGTGTTCACCAGATTTTGACCTTCCTGACAGGTGGTCTGTAAGTCTCATTCAAGATGGACCAGTGTTTCATTCCAACTATGCAAGAGCACACTTGTTTTATCAGTTAGTCTTAATCTTTAAACAACTCTTCTTCTTTTCGTGTCGAGGTTCCACTTCATAGTGGAACCATCGTTGTGGAAGGATTAGCCGCTCAGCAGTATGATACTGAACGTTGCCTAGGGTGCGCCAAGGGAGGACACACACATTCACACACCCGTTCATACTCTACGGACACTTTGGACATGCCGATCAGCCTACCATGCATGTCTTTGGACTGGGGGAGGAAACCGGAGTACCCGGAGGAAACCCCCGCAGCACGGGGAGAACATGCAAAGTCCGCACACACAGGGCCACGGTGGGAATCGAACCCCGGACCCTGGAGGTGTGAGGTGAACCTGCTAACCGCTAACCACCGTGCGCCCACCGTGCGTCAGTGGCCAGCAGAACCTCCTGAGACGACGTAAGGACGAAACCTTAAGAGGAACCAGACTGAAAAGGATACCATCCTCTTCTGGTTTGTCATATAAATCTTTACTCTATTATAGTTGTATACTATAAGATCAACCAGTGCTGTGTTTTGAAAGGATGTTCAGTTGAGTGTATTGTGAACAAAAGTCCTGCGATGAGCACAAGTGTTTCTGTGATTACAACAGCAGTTCTTAAGTAGAAATCTATGGTGAGATTTGGGCCCTTGAGGTTTTGGGAGGGGCAAATCTTTATGGTATCGACGTAGAACCATCGAAAACAGCAGAAGGCGATGTTTGTGAATACTATAAGTACAATATATTTGTACAAAGAGCAGATCCAGTAGTTGGAATAGGTGCTGATATGCAGGAGAAGCACTTAGTCGAAGTACAGATGAATGTCACAAAAACGAATAATAATAATTATGGTCTTCTGGTTATTCATTAAAGCATATTGCCATAAATAACCTTAGAATGGCACATGATTTCTATAAACCTCGATATTTGCTCTTAGATATGAATGAAAACAGGGAATCATTTCATCTTGTGGGTTCCCAAAAAGATAACTTTGCTTAAAATATTACTCAAATGAACTGAAGCCACTCTTGTTTTAGAGCAAACACTAGCACAGGGGTAAATGTGTAGATCATGGGACCATGACAGATTACCTTCTTCCATACTATATTTAGTCCCCACCCCCCCACTCTCCCTCACCCGACCCCTGTCAAACAGCTGGCATTTCCATCTCAGCTGAGCAACTTGTATTTGCTTGTCTAATGCTCCGTAAAGCAAGACGCCAATGTATCTAGCTAGGTGGGTGGGACCACCTGAGTTTCTCTGGTTCCGGCTGAAAGCAAGATGGAGGCCAGAGAGATGGTCCTCCGACTCCCGGGTCGTGCAAGTGCACCCAGTGGCTTTGGTCAGACCACGGTTCTGCGGCACAAAGAGGTTCACCATTTCTTCTTTGTCCCCTTCAGGGAGCAGCCTATCTACAGCACACGGGCGCATGTCTTCCAGATCGACCCCAATACCAAGAAGAACTGGATGTCCACCAGCAAGCATGCCGTCACCGTCTCCTACTTCTATGACAGCACCAGGAATGTGTACAGGATCATCAGCCTGGATGGGTCAAAGGTAAAATAACCTCTGCTTTGCATGTGCATGTTTCTGTTGATTCTTTTCCCGGACAGAAAGATGTCTTTGGTGTTGGTCTTGTTCTTATATGTAACTATTACTTTACATTATTTGTCAGTGTTGTTTTTGCAAATGGCCTTTTTAAGTCGGGATACTCAACAAGATCTACATTTAAGCAGCAATAAAACATGTATGAAAGCACGTATACATGTAAACATGTATTATGAGATCTTCTCTTTCTATAGAGAGCAGCATGCATTGAAACACTGCATGCAATGTAGTCCATGCAACGACACAGATATAATAAAAAAAGCACAATCTCTAGCACTATTCATTTAGTCACATGCTTGCACAGTTCACATGCAGTTCTAGAACATCGATACAATACCAAAGTCACTACATTGATTTCATATGGAGCCTATTTTGGTGCACCAATCCTGCATCATAAGCCCTTAAGGGCAGCGACCATGATTAGTATTGGAATCACACTCCCTACTTTCAGTGAGCAGCGAGCAGAATCCCAGACATTACTGCAATGTAAGGCATCCATATTCATCACCATGTGAAAAATGCATACATTTTCTTATGCACTTTATGTTTGCTTACATAAAGCTCTTAGGTGAGATGAAACATTGCAGTTCAGGCCACTGGCAAATCAAGCAACTCAATCCTAGTAGCTTACTCCTTCTTGCAGAGGGAGTTCAGACTGGTTAAAATAGCTCACCCACACCAGTGTGTGTGTGTGTGTGTGCGCGCATGTGTGTGTGTGTGTGTGTGTTTGTGTATTAGAGTTCTCTGTACCACAGCTCCAGAGCTCCAGAGACAGAAATAACGCGTGAAGCGATCCCAGCATGCTGAAGTGGTTTTAACTGCTCGGTAGAACCTATTGCCTCTACATCCAAAGCAGTGGCTAATACCACATCAAAACAATAACTACAGGTTCTTTTCGCACAAACGTCATCAAAATTGATTTTGAGCAAATTGACTTTGGCAGCGGAGGCTTTAGCGGCTCTTAGTACAACATGTTAGGTTGTAAATGTGCCTCTGGATGTTGCTGTTGTACAGCGTCTGAAGTATTGCAGTAAATATACTTTATATGTGAGGACTTTATGAGAAGTAAGGTGAGAGTGGAGCAATGAAATGAGGTCAGATGTAATAAGAGCATGGTCTTAAGGCCACACTGGGGAGATGATAGTTCAGTTATGGCTGGTGGCGCATTAACAGGACAGTCCACTAATCCAATGGTTTATTTAACACCTTGCTCAATGTCTACAATGTAATATGCCTCTCTTCTCATTTTACTCACAATTTATGGATTCTACCCTGACCTCTGTCAATTCCAGCAGAGCAGATAGAAGCTCCACCATTGAATGCTCTTAAGCCTTGAACTACACAGAACTGATCTGGACTTACTGTATTGTGCAGTGTCAGGAGATTGGAATTGGTCCAGTAAATGTATTTCATCCTTTTAAAACTTTCTAGTTGGTTCAGTACATGTATTTTATTCTCTTAAAAATATTTGTTTTATTAGACAAATACTACTATTATCATTTTTATATTTTATGCATATTTCTGTCTCATTATCATATTGTTTTGTTTGGCCCTTTTAAACAAATGAAGTGACAATTTTGCCATTAATCTATTTAACATTGTTTTGTTATTACTGCCTATCGAAACATGCAGGATGAAAGTGCATATATTCTGCATGTGTTTTATTAGGGACAATCCAAAATCCAACAGCCAGTATCTATAGCTGGGGTAATTAAACAGGAACGCGGCATCAAGGAAGAATGACCCATAATCAGACTCGAAACCTAGTCATAAGTTGGAAAAACAGGAGACAAGAACAGGAAAGAAGGCTCGGTAAGGCATGAAAACACTCTGCAAGACTTTGCGAGAGAAAAAGGTAAACAATGGGGTAGAAATAGGCAAACTAATTAAAAACAGGTACACAAATCAATGACAAGACAGGGCAGAGACAGGACTGAAACTAAAACCAAAAGTCACATGGCTGTAACATATAACAAAAGCACATGACGTGAACGCGAAACAAAATGACATGAGAAGTGCTTGGTATGCTTTCAAATGGGCTGATTTGAGATAAGACCCCTCTATCCATATCCGAACTTCAATGTAGATGATCAATCTAGATGACCAAAGCAGTACTGAAAACGGTCTAATTTCTAAAAAAAGGTAAGGTCCGAATGTAAAGGATTTGAAACTGTCCATGCACTGCACAGATTCATGCAATCTCAAGCCTGAAGCGACTGATTACGCAGCATGTGCGGATTCTGATTAGCGCTCTCACAGTGCTGATCAGAAAATAAAAGCGAACAGTAAATCCAAGATGTTTATCATTCTCATGGAGCTCCATGTATGGAGCTCAAATTGTCAATCTCTCATGATCGGACATACTTCTTTTATTGGTTTACACTTTGTCTCAGTGTTCAGACCAGTGTTTGAGTGATTAGCTGGGACACTGTGGTGCTTTCTTTGGAACACTTTGATTTAGATTGGCTAGTGTTTGCTTGATTGATTAGCTAACATTAGTTTTGGCCGTCAGCAGTGAATTAAGAGTTGATGAGCTGTCAACATAAATCCCGATCTCGTTCAGTTATATGTTTGACAGTACAGCTGGTCACTGAGAATATTAGTACTGGTTTATAAACGTGTTCATGTACATTTATAGCTAAGACCAAACTTTACAGGAATACTCAAGCATTTGTGTATGAGAGAGAACAAGAGAACAATTTGTGGTTATACATTGCCACCGTACTTCTGGTTGTTTTGGCCTTATGGTGCAGGGATACCACTGAACCTCATTGAAAGCGTAATTAACCAATATTGCTCTGTATTGTGCTGCTCCATAGAAGACAGAAAATTCAGTGATCTCCGAACATAAGGAATAACGCTTAGATTTTGCTATTAGCTATTAAAAATAAATGAACACAAGCTTCTTTTCTGACTCACCATTTTCCAACAAAGTTCAATGTCATATTAATGTGAAATCCAGTGAAGTAGAACAGTGGACTTAAGGTTCCAGAATGCAATGCAGCTATATAACTTGGCTTGGCTAGTTAGCGATCTCCAAGATGAGAAGCACGATGACATTGCTGAACTTTCTGTCTTTCTGAGCAGAGTGTACAGACGAGGAGGTAAGAGAGCTTGACAGACTAAAGGACTAAAGGGCTGCTGGCAGCAGTCCAACTGCATTGTGCGTAATGTTGGAAACTGAAAACAGGGTAATGTAGGAAAAGGGAAAACAGACCATTATGCCTAACTGGAAAAAGTTAACAAAATAAATCTTGGTCATGACTGAAGATCACATGTTAATTATAAAGAGTAATATGCAAGTTGTTCAGGGTGGATTCTTCCTTTAAGAGCAGCTTTAGTAGGACATTCTCTTAAGATCAACAAATATGCATGTTGTAGTCTGCACTTTATATAGCGCTTTTTAACCTTAGCGGTTCTCATTCACCCATTCACACACACCAATGGCAACAGAGCTGCCATGCAAGGAGCTTGCCATCGGGAGCAACTTGGGGTTCAGTGTCTTGCCCAAGGACACTTTGGCATGTGGAGTCACGTGGGCCGGGAATCGAACCGCCTACCCTACGATTAGTGGACAACCCGTTCTACCACCTGAAACACAGTCGCCCAAGTATTATAGTCAAATATTATAAAATCTTTATTAATGAAATTTAATGACTCACACCTCTGGCATTGCGGGCTCGCATCCCATCACCACTCTGTGGGGTCTCCCTGTGCTTCGGGGTTTTCCTCCAGGGTTTCCTCCTCCAGTCCAATTGGAGGCTGATTGGCATTTCTAAATTGTCTGTAGCCTGTGAATGTGTGTGTGATTGTGCCCTGCTATGGGTTGGCACCCCGTCCCCCCATCTTGTGCCCCGAGTTCCCCGGGATAGACTCCAGGTTCCCCGCAACCCTGTGTAGGATAACTGGTATGGAAAATGGGTGGATGGACGTCCTTATACTTCCACTGTAAGTAAGTAGAGATGAAAGGTTTTCTTTTGTCAGTACAGAGAAACAAGTATTGCTTTAAGCTGTAAGGTACTAGCAAGGATAATCAGTAGGAGGCATTACTCCTCCATGTGAGAAAACTCCTCCATGTCAGATAGGAGAACAGGGGATGGAGGAGAGAACGCTCCCACTTCCTACTGCCAGGATTGTGTAACATTTGTTACACAAGCAAAGCTGAAGCCCACTGTCAGCTATCTTCTATGAACTCATGTAATGCAGTTGTATGGAATCTATCTCTGACTACCATGTTTTCAGATGTGTGTGGGCGTATGGAGATCTAACACCTTTTATACTGCATACATGCATAAACGTCTCGTCTCGTCTCGGTACGCTTTCTGATCAGGTTACCTGGGAAGCTTGACTAAGAAAAACCTTATTGAGAATTTAGTGTCATTTTGCATTTCATGAACTCTAGCTGTTGCATTTTACTATCATTTTATCTCTCTGCTGTTTGCTCTTTTGCTTTTTCTTGCACCTCTCTGTCTCTCTCTCTCTCTCTCTCTCTCTCTCTCTCTCTCTCTCTCTCTTTCTGTCTTTACTCTCTGTGCACGATCGGAGCGCCTTTCAGATTTACACCCACACAAACACATTCGCTTGCAGTAATGCTGGTCATTCCGTCGCTCACATTTCACTGGCTTAGAAAGTCAGCAATGGCTTAAGATTTAGCAGAAGCTATTAAGTGTTTATAACTGGCTGTTTCTGTTATCATTCGTCACCCGGGTTAAATGGTTTGAGAAAAAACGGACGCCGGATTTATTGCGAGATGGTCTGTATGTTTCGTGAGAATAGTATTCCAGGGAGCTCATTCTGTTGTTCATTCTGGTGTTAGCTTTCACATGGGAGCTCTATGTTGCATGTGAAGGTGTTCTGTTACCAGATCAATGCACGCACATCAACTCCTTAAGGGTATATGACCACACTCTATGGACTCCTTTGCATCCTGGTGATGATCAATCAATTCATATTAAATCAACACCACACATGATTGATGCTCTTCATCTCTCAAACTGGCAGAGGTAGACAAGAATGCTTCTCATGATGACACCATCCACCACACCCAAGCTCTGTTCATCTGCTGAGGCTTTGAGGAGAGCAAACAGCCTCGAAATCTCCCGGTCCACTCACTAAGGCTCCCCACCTGTTATCTCATGTTTGCTTGTTGTCTGTGAGTTGTGAGGAATAACACTCTTCTTTGTAATTGCCCACAGGCTATAATAAACAGCACCATCACCCCCAACATGAGCTTCACAAAGACGTCGCAGAAGTTCGGGCAGTGGGCAGATAGCCGCGCCAACACGGTGTACGGGTTGGGGTTCTCCTCAGAGCATCATCTGTCTAAGGTGGGTGGAATTCTGCACTGCTCTGGCTCGCTCAGCCTCTTTCTGTGCATCTCGGTGCTGGGGAACACCTACACACTGTGCCCTAATGAGCAGCTGTACAGTCATCAGTGCGTGGGAGGATTCTTCTGCGTGGTCCTTTCCTCTCCCCTTTCTCTCTCTCTCTCTCTCTCTCTCTCTCTTTTAGAATTTTCTCTCGTTCAGTTCCTCTCTCTCTCCTCCACATTATGATTAAGTACTGTCACACGTCGGGGGTGGAAAACCAGCAAGGCCTCACTATCAGGCTTATGCAAGAGAGACACCATGCCTTCACACCCTCATACACACATGCACACTATTCTTTTGTGATCTCTCTTTCTCCCTTAGTCTTTTGCTTGCATTAAATTTGCATGATTCATCCTCCATAATGTCCACTTGACTGGTTACAGTTTATTGGACCGAGCTTGCACAGGCCCTTTGTTACATCTTATAATTCTTTCCGGAATTTCCGTTGGGTTAGAATGCCAGTTAGGTTATCAGTTTAATCTGTCCGCTCTCAATCACATGTAAATGTAATATCAAACGAGTGGTACACTAATTTAAAATGACTTCTTTTTTTAATACACGCGCAGCCTTTCTCTATTTGTACGTCCACACTAAGGGCCATATTTACGAAAGCACTAATTACAGCTGTTTTAGCAACCATTTACGCTAGTGGGGTGGCCAATTTAAAAACGTGCATGCAAATAAACACAGGCACACTCCTAATTAGCATAAAGCCAGCACAGTATAAACCAGGTTTTTTTTTTTCCACATGCCTTCCTGTCAGCAAACAAATGGACAGACCTGGGGTATTCCTGCAACAATGTTTATTATTAGGGTTGTTAAATTACACCCAACCTGATCGTTTAAGAGAGATATATATATATATATATACATTTCTTAAACGATCCGGAAACACTCCGAAATGCATATGCAACAAGGAAAAAGCTTGACACACCAGTGACCGCCCCTTAATCTTATTATAGGTTTTGGGAATGTGATGTCATGACCCTGTGTCTCATGACTGAGCCACTGTTTTGGCAGGGTTAGACAGTCATCTGCTCAGATAGCCAGTCTAGCTAGTGCATGAGTTTTCATACAAACTCAGTGTTCGGAGTGTTTGTACCGCACCCCCACCCCATTAAAAATAATCTACAATGGATTGTTGTGTTCCCGATACTACACGTCCATAACCTGCTCATGGGCTTTGAGTACCTCAGACTACACACTTAACCACTCACCAGACGTGCCAAGATGTCTGGAAATGTAATAGGAGGTAATACATCCAGATCATTACTCCACTCTGTTTGGGAGCTTGTATGGCTCCACACTGTCAATAAGACAAATTTGATACATACAGTATACCACCGTTGCCTCACAGCTCCAGGATCCCTGGTTCGATCCTGAGCTTGGGTTACTGTCTGTCTGCATGTTTTTCCTGTGTCCCTCAGGGTTTCCTCTGAGTTCTCTGGTTTCCTCCCACCTCCCACAAACTATGGAATATTTCTGCCTTGCGCCAAGTGTTCCTGGGATAGGCTGCAGATCCACTGTGTGTGTGTGTGTGTGTGTGTGTGTCAACTAAAGCTCCTTAATGAATTTCAAGCACAGGCGTCATTTATGCTCGGGACCCTGGGTCATGTCCATCTTTTTTTTTTCATATATATATATATATATATATTTAAAAAATATATATTTTTTAAAATGAACACTGTTTGCATTTGGATAACCATTTGGTGTACGTATTTAACACAGCGATCATTCTATTGTGTATGTGAATATTAAGCAAGCTTGTTACTATAGCAACCTTTACATTTTCCTTCTTTCTGGCTGCAGAGAAGATTCTGTGCTCGACTGAAGCGAACTCACAGTGAAATATGAAACCGCTTTTCAATAGTGACTTGTGGACAACGTGCCACACTGAAAAGCATGACCTTTTTAGTGGAAAACAGTCAGCAGGGGATTATCCTTAGCACTGACCAAAACAATGATCACTAGTGTTTAAATCCAAAATATGGTTGTGACCATGCAAAACATCACTCTGGCTGATTAGTAGATATGGCCCTTAGTACTAACAACATCTTTTGTCTCTGAAACCTGCTTTCTTTTTTTTTCCTTATCATTCTCAATGCACACTTGTTTCTACTGGTTCTCTTGAGAGAATTCAATGCTCACTCAGACCTCGTACATGCAAATCTGACCTCACATATCTTCTCAGTTTGCTGACAAGTTTGCGGAGTATAAAGAAGCGGCCCGCTTAGCCAAGGAGAAGTCCCTAGAGAAGATGGAGCTGGCGAGCTCTCCCTCTCAGGTAGGGATGTTTTCCTTTGTAAAGATCTCTGCTTGTCTAGGTCTTTTAACACACTTCATTACAACATGTTTTATTTATTTATTCAGCTTGATTCCTTCGAGAGTAACATTTCCTTTTCTTAGGTTTCAATCTAAAACAACTCCCTGGGGCTTGGCACTTGTGCAAGTTGGATTAATTAACAGTTTTGTCATGCTGTTTAGTTAAAACCTTACAGCACTTGATTAATGTTGTTATTCTTATCAGTACCGAAGCCTGAGGCTCCTTACTGTAAATGATGTATTGTTAGTTGACAATTGGAGAGTCGTAATAAGTAATGTGGCGCTGTTAATTTCCAGTTGAGGATTTGCGTGTTATCAGTAGACACTAAAATCGTGAGAGGAGTCTCCGCAGACAAATACAAGGATTTTCTTTCAAATTACACTGTGAGAAAAGACTACATTTTGCCAATTTGTCGTATTTTGACTGCAGTTATGACTGTCATATTGTGCCTGTAGTATTATAAGGTTCTCATTCATTCTCAACCCAGATTGAATCTATGATCACAATATGGTTGTTCTATCTAATAAGCAGAACAGAAATCATAGGGCTTAAAGCTAGCAAGTTTGTGATTGTGGTTCCTTACAGGAATCGCCTGCTGACATTCACTCACCTCTGACCCCTCCTGTGACCTCTGACCTCTGCCGAGTCAACGGCACAGGCGATGATGTCACCTTGTCGGATGCATC
Organism: Ictalurus punctatus; assembly: GCF_001660625.3. Classification (NCBI taxonomy): domain Eukaryota; kingdom Metazoa; phylum Chordata; class Actinopteri; order Siluriformes; family Ictaluridae; genus Ictalurus; species Ictalurus punctatus. The sequence continues at coordinate 6,669,013 of NC_030437.2, forward strand.
GCCAAATTCGGAGCTCCAATCAGACCTGTCCCCAACCACCCCGACCCTTGCGCACAGGTAACTACGATTTTTTTAATTAATTAATTAGTTTATTTATTTATTTATTGTGTGTGTGTATGTGTATGTGTGAGCAATGTAAGAGGAGCTTTTAAAGTATTTAAAGCCTACTTGATCTGGGCTCGCATTTAGCACGCATGCTTTTATTTAATCAACTCAGCAACCCACTACAGTTATCTAAAAGAGCTAAATGTAGTTACATAATCTTACATTGCATTGGCTTTTATCCAAAAAAAAAAGTGACCATCTTGGAATAAAAAATACACCAATATGCGGTGGCTCTAACTGTAATCTCTGTGTCTTTTAACCCTCTCCATTACAGCACATTTTAATCAGCTTGATTCCTTGACAGTAAAATCTCATTTTCTATGGTTTAAATCTAAGACAGTTCCCTTGGGCTTTGCACTCCCTGGAGTTATAAGTGTTGTAAAGTTGGATTAATGAACACTCTTAGCCTTGCAGCAGTTGAGTAATGTTGCTTTTTGTACAGTGCTGTGAAAAAGATTTCTGTTTTTTGTGTATATCTCATACTAAATTGTTTCAGAAATGAAAACAAAATCTAGGATAAAACAAAGGTAACCTGAGTAAACACAAAATACATATTTTAAATGATAATGTTATTTATTGAAGAAAAAAAGTTATCCAACACCAACTGCGGCTGTGTGAAAATGTATTTGCCCCTGTAGTTACTAATTCCCCAAATCTATGAAGCTGCATTCATAATGGGGTTCAGCTGGACTAGACACAACCAGGCCTGATTACTGCAAACCCTGTTCAATCACATCAACACTTAAATACAACTTTTTTAACAGCATGAAGTTGGGTACAAGGTCTTACCCAGTAACACACTGCCTAAGTTAAAATAAATTCCAGAAATGATGAGGTAGAAGGTGATTAAAATACATCAGTCTGGGAAGGGTTACAAAGCTGTTTCAAAGGCTCTGGGACTTCAAAGAACCCCAGTGAGAGCCGTTATCTCCAAAAGGAAAACCTCAGCACAGTAGTGAACCTTGCCAGAAGTGTCCGACCTTCCAAAATTCCTCCAAGAGCACAGCAACGACTCATCCAGGAAGTCACAAAAGAGCCAAGGACAACATCAAAGGACCTACAGGCCTCTCGTGCATCAATAAAGGTTCATGACTACACTATCAGAAAGACACTGGGGGGAAATGTCATCCATGGAAGAGTGGTGAGGTGAAAACCACCGCTAACCCAGAAGAACATTAAGACTCGTCTGAAAAACACACCTTGATGATCCTCAAACCTTTTGGGAGAATGTTCTGTGGACTGATGAGTCGAAAGTGGAAGTTTGGAAGACAGTGTTCCCGTTAAACCAAACACCGAATTCCACAAAAAGAATATCATACATGGTCAAGCATGGTGGTGGTAGTGTGATGGTGTGGGGATGCTTTGCTTCTTCAGGGTCTGGGCAACTTGCAGTAATTGAGGGAAACATGAATGCTTCTCTTTACCAGAAAATCCTAAAGGAGAATGTCCGGTCTTCAGTCCGAAAATTGAAACTGAAGTGCAACTGGATTATGCAGCAAGACAATAATCCAAATCATAGGAGTAAATCCCCCTCTGAATGGTTAAAAAATTTAAGTTTTGGAGTGGCCTCGTCAAAATCCTGACTTGATCTAATCGAGATGCTGTGGCAGGATCTTAAACGGGCCGTTCTTGCCGGAAAACCCTCCAGTGTGGCTGAACTAAAGCAGTTCTGCAAAGAAGACTGGGCCAGAATTCCACCACAGTGCTGTGAAAGACTGATCTGCAGCTATCAGTAGAGTTTGGTTGCAGTTATTATTGCTATTAAAGGCGGCACAACCAGATGTTAAGTTTAAGGTGGCAGTTAGTTTTTCACATGGATGATAAGTGTTGGATAACTTTTTTAGCTTCAATAAAAAAAAACCTGTATTGTGTGTTTACTCAGCTTGGCTTTGTTTTATGTTGTATTTCCTTTGAAGATCTAAAACTATTTAGAACGAGATGAACTCATTGGAAAACCTTTTCACGGCACTGTATATTCCTTCATACATGAGGAAAATAAAATGCAGACGTCTTTTTGGGATGCATACAGTATGATGCATTTTCAATGCCAAGTAGATCTTGTTTATTAGTTTGAGGCATGCGTCATCTGTTTTTCTTCATCTGTTCCTCTTGAGTCAGACAGTTGAGTCAGCAATGCCTCAGTGGTCCACAATACAATTGAGGGTAATTTCTTCAAGTATTAAATGATTTTTTTTTTAATCTTTTTTTTTCTTCCAGAGACGTGTTTCAAGCATGTCAGGTCTTCTCTTTCTGATAAGCCCATTCCTGCTCCTTGTGATAAAAGCCTCCGCATAGTTGCTGACATGCACATTTTGCTGAAACACACACAGCACACAGGGCTGTATTTCTGACAGTACTGGATTTTCCATAATGCAGTGTTTCTATATGCATATTTGTTTTTACTGGTGCAGACGGATTGCATTCCTCTAATGTTTTGTAGCTTCCTTGAAAGGACTCTCTTTAAGCCTGTCTTAGTTTGAATTATTTTATCTTATTCCTGCAGGGATAATGTTTTCTTTTCTTTGACTATACTTTGTACACTTCTTGTGACTCTGTGACTGTTGGAATGCACTTCCATATTGTAATATTGAGAATGATTATGCATACCTGTAATCTTTTCTGAGAAGAGTTTTATTTTCTGTATTTATTAAATACTGCATCCTTCTTTGTTTCTGATGTTTTTGTAAATATCTAGTAATTAAAATATCACACAGTGCCCTCCACTAATATTGGCACCCTTGGTAATTATATGAGCAAAGAAGGCTGTGAAAAATGGTCTTTATTCTTTCATTTTTTGGTCTTTTGTTCAAACAATTCACAAAAAATACTCTGCTCTCATGGATATCAAACAATTGCAAACACAACACAGATTTATAAAATAAAATAAAAATTTGTTAAAAATATGCTTTAGTCAATATTTTGTGCTACCTCCATTTGCCAAGATAACAGCTCTGAGTCTTCTCCTATAACGCCTGATGAGGTTGGAGAATACATGGCGAGGGATCTGAGACCGTTCCTCCATACAGAATCTCTCCAGATCCTTCAGATTTCGAGGTCCACGCTGGTGGACTCTCCTCTTCAGTTCTCCCCACAGGTTTTCTATGGGTTTTGAGTCAGGGGACTGGGATGGTCATGACAGGACCTTGATTTTGTGGTCAGTAAACCATTTTTGTGTTGATTTTGATATATGTTTTGCATCATTGTCCTGCTGGAAGATCCAACCACGGCCCATTTGAATCTTTCTGGCAGAGGAAGACAGGTTTTCATTTAATATCTGTTGATATTTGATAGTCTATGATGCCATATATCCTAACAAAATGTCCAGGTCCTCTGGCAAAAAAACAGCCCAAAACATTAAAGAGCCTCCAATATATTTAACCGTGGGCATGAGGTACTTTCCATATGGCTACCTCTCTGTGTGTGCCAAAACCACCTCTGTGTTTATTACCAAAAAGCTCTGTTTTGGTTTCATCTGACCATAGACCCCGATCCCATTTGAAGTTCCAGTAGTGTCTGCACACTGAAGACGCTCGAGTTTGTTTTGGGATGAGAGTAGAGGCTTTTATCTTGAAACCCTTCCAGACAACTTGTGGTGATGTAGGTGACTTCAGATTGTAGTTTTGGAGACTTTCTGACCCCGAGATGCAACTAAATTCTACAGTTCTCCAGCTGCGATCCGTGGAGAGTTTTTGGCCACTCGAACCGTCCTCTTCACAGTGCACTGAGACGATATAGACACGTCCTCTTCCAGGTCGATTCATAACATTTCCAGTTGACTGGAACTTCTTAATTATTGCCCTGATGGTGGAGATGTACATTTTCAATGCTTGTGCTGTTTTCTTATAGCCACTTCCCATTTTGTGAAAGTCAACAACTTTTTGCCGCACATCACAGCGATATTCACTGGTCTAACCCATTGTTATGAATGACTAAGGGAATTTGGCCTATGTGTTACCTCATATTTATACCCCTCTGAAACAGGAAGTCATGGCTGAACAATTTCCTGTTCCTAGTCACCCAGGTGTACTAAATAAAATGTAAAATACCAATGGGAATATACTTCAAATATGGATTCTCATATGGATTCATAGCAGTGCCAATAATTGTGCCACACATAACAAAGATACTTTTTTTTAATAAACCTGTGTTGTGTTTGCTAAGTTTGATATCCATGAGAGCAGAGTATTTTTGTGCATTTTTTGAACAAAAGATCAAAAGGTTAAACAATAAAGACAACTTTTCACAGGCTGCTTTGCTCATATTTACCAAGCGGGCCAATATTAGTGGAGGGGGCTGTGTTTAATGTGTGTAGATTTTAGATAATCATAGAATGAGTGAAGGGCGAAGCTGGTAAAGTTATGCGTATTATGCGAGTAGGGTTATGCAGCTGCTTTAGTCAATTTTCTGGGCTCTTTATTCGGATTATGCACTTCACCGGTGTGTAGTTTACATTGTTGAGGCTGGCAGATTTTTCTTGAGTAGACGTTTCTAAGCTTGGATTTTTCAATAACATATACAGTACACCATTGCCTTCAAAACCTCAAAAAATAAAATAAACATGGAATGTGGACTGAATAAGTACATAGTGATTTGTTTTATGTTAAATGTAATATGATGTATTCCTTGAGATAAGGAATGCCTCCAATTAAGATGCGGTCTCCTCCAAAACTGAAAAAAAAAAAAAAAGTGGGAAAAATACAAAAACTTTATGAATTTTAAAGGGATGTTACTATTAATTAATTAATTAATTAATTAATTAATTAATAGTGTAATATTTATGTATCTTATATTTGCTTCACATGGCATTCCATGGATTTTTTTTCTCTATATATTTACAGCCCAAAATGTGTTATTACATCCAACTGTCACACAATGGCACTGGACCTAATCCGGCTCTTTGCTCGAGTCGATATTGTGCGAGAACCATGTCAGACTAACGCATCACTGACATGCATCTCTGTATTAGGAAAACTCCGCCCCACGTGCACAATTCTCTCACAAAGTTCTTCTGTGTAGCATTTAAGTCCACAGTAACGTCGAGAAATTTGTATACGAATGTGCAGAATTTCTGTATAAAATCCTCACTATGTGTGCCCAACTGAACTATGAACATGGCCCTTAATTACTTCATTTTTCTTTATGTTTAAAAAAAAAAAAAAACATGAAAATGACTTCATTTTTACATCATTTTAGAAAGAAACTGAGCTCGCTGTTGTTTGACTCTATCATCCTGGAGTTGTAGTTATTATGTGTGTATGTCTGGTGTGTTTGGAGTGTGTGGGTGGTGAATTCACTCTTCTCACAGTCACTTCTGCAGCACATGAGTCAGTCAGATGGCCTGTTATGTCAGATTGCTGGAGAAAAAAACAACAAAAAAACAAAACAAAATCTGGTATGCATGGTGTTTATAGTTTGGGTTAAAGATTATACCGATTTGGCTGGATGAACAGTGGAACATTACACTGACACTTCGAGTGCTGATGAAATCGCTGCCATATTTGTGTATTTATACGGATACTCTGTAAAAATAAATTCACTCTTAAGCGGGTTGTGTAATGTGCTGCACTGCTGAGTGAACTGGCAGTAAACTGTTATGTAGAATTGTTTATTGATTTCGTTTCTGGTTTGCTTTAGGGAATTCAGTCATCTTGTGGAGATGAATATTTATCTCCAGTGTTATTTCCTGTGCGGAGATGCTGAACATGGTTGGTTTATATCACTGTATAAGAGTCCGGACATTATTTATTCAGGAGGTGTAGAAATGAAGCACAGTGTTTTATGTAGGATACTGCAAAGTTTATTTCTGGAGCGTTGAAAGGTTGACATATTAAATACAAATAAGTACAAGTGTTACAATATGTTACAATATGTGTGTGTGTGTGTGTATATCATTTAAAATAAGTGCTTTCCTGACTAAGACAAAAATATGTATATCAGCAAAGCATTTTGCCGCTTGATTAATCTTTTTAAGATTGAATTCTTTTTTATACATAATAACCGTAGATTTTTAACAGTTTAATGAAATGTCGCCATTCCACAGGATGTTGGTTGGTATTCGATTAAACAAACTTGTTTTGAAGTCGAGTAGTCAAGTAGAAAGTGAATACACACAGTGGCCTAGATTTGAGGGAAAAGAAATTTCCATGTCACGTCAAGAAATCAAGTTAGTATTATAAGATCATATAAAATCAGACATTTTGAATACTGGCATATCATATATCTTCATGCCAATGTCACCAAGTCACATGACCAATAATTAATGAATTACTTCCTTGGTCCAGATGAAATTAGAAATTTAGAAATAGCAAAGACGTAATCATTCTTAATCTTAATCATGAATCAAAATGGAATAATAACAAAATGGAGTTCACATTCGCAGTTATAGTCCAGCACACTCAGATGAATTTTTAGCTCTAACACTCTTGCTAAAGCTGGTCTTTATCTGAGGAGCTATATCAGATGTGTTAGATCAGCAAAATCACTAAACTGTGCTGAATTCCAGCCTTAACAGTATTCAGGCTGTTCAGATTAGAAAAATTGACTGATTATTTGATATTAGATTTAGAAATAAATTTGCTGACTGATAGTGGAATCATTTTGAATAATTAGAAACAAATAATATTAAGGAAAACTTCTGAATATTAAAAAAAAAAAAAAAAGATAGACAACTTACCACAACGAGGCCTGTCTAAATGGTCTTCTTTTAGAGAAGTGCCTTTCTCCGGTTCCCCTGTAGGACAGCACTCTTTCTCTCTCTCTTACACACACAAGTGTCTCGTGGAGGCCCGACCTGCCTCGCTCGCTCGTGTGAGGAGCTTTATGAGCATGTGTGGCTCCTTGTCGTGTCCTCCGTAGGTGTCAGGACGTGGGCTGAGGATCTGCCAGTCAGAGTGGCAGTCATGAGGGAAAGGTGGCACTGACGTCAGCACTGCAGGCACAGCGTCGTGGGAAATGAACGTGAATTAGCATCAGGCCTCGTGCGCCTGCAGCGTAGGCATTGAGCTTGCTGGAGTGCTTAGACGTGGTGCGTGTTACGCACTGCCATGTGGGTGGGTGAGAGGGAGAAGGGAAGAGGAGATGTGCTGGGGAAATGTGACAACTCGGTAACCACTCTGTAAAGTGTGGGGGATGAGAGAGGGAATTCTGTGGGCTGTAATCTGCGTTGGTGGCAGACTCTCAATATGTCTCATAGTTCTGTTTCACTGAGTGGAAGATTTTAACTTGCTAGTGTATAGTGATGTTGGTTGAACAGATTATATTATAGACTTTATAATAATATAAATCTGGACTAACATTTATACAGTTCACTTGTGTATCGTCTTGTATATGGAGTTATTAGATTTTCTTAACTAATAGCAATTTTACTGCAATGAAAACATGAACAATCATGTCCAATGAGCAGCATGTTTTTTTTTAGAGATGCACCGATACTAAATTTCTCAGCCGATACCAGTAACCGATTATTCAGAGTGATATCGGCCGATACCGATAACCGATACCGATAGTTCTGCCTTTTATGCCTTCTTTTGAATTCGTAATAATTAATTCCACAATTCTGATGGAAATGCAAATAAAAACTTTATTCTCTCCATTTCACCAAGTTGCTTCACAGTAACTGGTCTCATAAACAGAACACACATTACTCGCATTAACATTAACACATGAACTAAATTCTGAAGATTAAAGTAAGATTTCTGAACTTATTGAATGTTATTAATTCATATTAACATTGACTGAATTCTAAAAAAACCTCCTGTTAGTCTCTCATTCACTCTCCACAAACACAAGCATTTCTACTCCATCACTGAACATCAAACTGGTAATATATAGGCCTAATATAATTATTATTTTTTTTATGATATTAACTCATATTATCATTAACTGCATATGAAACATATTACTCTACAAATATATGTATTTTTGTGCAATATATATGTTTTTGTCACTCATCTTCATTTCAATCTTTCAACCGTGTATTGACTCTTTAATTCAGCGTGAGTAACGTTGTGGGGGGTTGGGAGGGGGGTATTAGACTCAATGCCGAAACTCCTGCTTCACTGCAGCGTCTAGTGTAAAATTTTTATCATTGCAGAGATTACAGAGATTACAAACTGCAGTTTTATTGTCATTCCACACAAGAGACATCATCTTTACACACAGTACGAAATCGATGTGTTTTCCCTTCCTCTTTTGATTGACAGGATATAATCGGCCCTGATCATCGGATGTTTTTGAACTATCGGCCGATAGCCGATTGCAGGAAAAAAAAGCCTTTATCGGCCGATACACATCGGTGCATCTCTAGTTTTTTTATTATTTAGAAACTACAATGAAACAGGATAGGTATATATTAGTGTTTGTGTGATATGATGACCTAGACAATATCATTATAAATATTTTCTGAGATAGCATTGCTATCAGAAATAGTCAGATTTGTCAACTCCATAGTTAATCATAGTATGGCTACGTACAGTTCTAAGACTTTAAAATGTAATTTTGTGCCACCATTTTTTGGTTCCCTCATTTTTACCTCATAAATTATGTGAAATTATTGTTGGTAGATGTTGAATTAAATGTGTGATTGAGCCGATAGGTTTGCATTAGTAATCAAGTCCAATGCCATCTCCACTGAGCTACCACTGATACATTCTGTGCATCATGATATTATATTTTTGCCATATCACACAACCCTAGTAAGTAGTTATGAGAGAAAAGAATGTAATCCTGGACCAGTTGATGACTCCTACTGCTTTAAGGGGGTGTTATATTAATGTTGCATGTTATTTATATGTGCACAAAAAGCAAAGGACAGCACAGTGGTGCAGCAGGTAGCATCGCTGCCTCACAGCTCCAGGGTCCCAGGTTCGATCCTAAACTCGGGTTTCTGTCAGTGTGGTGTTTTCCCATGTCTCTGTAGGTTTCCTTCAAGTTCTCTGGTTATCTAGTACCTCTCAAAAACATACCAGGTGGTGTACTGTGTGTGATTAAGTGTGTGCATTGTGCCCTGCGATGGACTGGTATCCATGTATGACTGAGCTTGGATTGGTCTCCTTTAAGTGCGATGTTTTCAATGCACACCAGTGGATAAAGCACACAGCTGCTTTGACAGACAGGTCAAATAAAACAGCACTTATAGTTACCCAGAACAGCACTGTAATTACATGTGGCCTTAAATAGCCTCTCTTTGCCTTTTGCACTTGACTGCTATGAGAGTAGCCATGCATCTGAGTCACCCATGTTTTTTGGTTTGTTTGTTTGTATTACGGACGTTTATGTTTGTTTGTTTTAAGTATATGATGTCAGTAGGGGAAAAAAATCAAATCAAAATTTGGACGAGTAATGTTTATATTCTGTATCTCATGGAGAAATCATGCAGCTTATTTAATGGGGAAAACTGCTCATTATTATCACAATTATTTATGTAACAATATGTTATTTAGCACCCTGTCGGTATCATCAGGACCTCTAGAAACATTATCCTTATAATGAAACCTTATATTTCATTAGAAGCAACTATAGAAAGCCTGTAAACAATCAGTGGCTAAGAGTAAACCTGCAGAGTAAAAAGTACAGTACTGTGCTATAAAGCAAAGATGGAGATCCTGAATTCAAATCCTGATGATACCACAACCATCCGGGGGTCTAGAGAGCAAACCTGGCCATGATCTCAGGATGGGAGAGATGGCATGCTCTCTTTTCCCTGTCAATCAGCAACATTAGCAAATCATGCGCATCTGTGAGCTCATGTACGGTGCTGATGGCTTCTGTTTTTGTGTTTATCTCATACTAAATTGTTTCAGAAATTAAGATAAAATAAAGTCAGGCTGATTAAACACAAAATATAGATTTTAAATTATAATGTTATTTATTGAAGCAATAAAGTTATCCAGTATCAACTGGGCCTGTGTGAAAATGTATTTGCCCCCATAGTTACTGATTCCTCAAATTTATGAAGCTGCATTCATAATGGGGTTCAGCTGGACTAGACACAACCAGGCCTCATTACTGCAAACCCTGTTCAATCACATCAGCCACTTCAGGGCCTGGGCAACTTGGAATAATTGAAGGAAACATGAATTCTGCTCTCTACCAGAAAATCCTAAAGGAGAATATCCGGTCTTCAGTCCCTAAGTTGAAATTCAAGCACAACTGGATTATGCATTAAGACAATGATCCAACACATAGGAGTAAGTCCCCCTCTTAATGGTTAAAAAAATAATAATAATTCAAGTTTTGGAGTGGCCTAGAAAGTCCTTCTTGAACCAATTGAGATGCTGTGACAGAAACTGAAACAGGCAGTTCATGCTCCTAAAAATCTAGTTCCAGTGTGGCTGAACTAAAGCAACTCTGCAAAGAAGAGTGAGCCAAAACTCCACCACAGCGCTGTGAAAGACTGATATCCAGTTATCGGAAGCATATGGTTGCAGTTATTGCTGCTAAAGGTGGCACAACCAGATTTTAAGTTTAAGGGGGCAATTAGTTTTTCACATGGGTGATAGGTGTTGGATAACTTTTTTTCCTTCGATAAAAAAAAACAAAACTGTACTGTGTGTTTACTCAGGTTGCCTTTGTTTTATGTTGTATTTCCTTTGAAGATCTAAAACTATTTAGTATGAGATATACACAACACCAGAAGAAATCAGCACTGTATGTGGAAGAGGGAAGAGTGTGTTATGTTGCCCTGTGACGCAGCTGGCTGAAGGAGCACATGTTAGCCTTCACCCTCCCTGTTTTGTAGCTGTTGTATTATAGGAATTGGCAGGTGACCAAATTGGGGAGAAAATGGAGGGGGAAATCAAATGAAACCTTTTGACATAAAAGGTATCGACTATACAGAGACGTAACACGAATAAATTAAACCAAATCACTATTTAGCGTGAGCACCCTCTCTCATTAAACATGCATCAGTTCTCATAGGTACACTGTTGCACAGTTTTCTACGGTTATTGGCTGGTAAGTTTTTCAGAGCATATCAGAGAACCTGGCACAGCTCTTCGGGAAGCACAGCCCATTGGCTGTTGCACCTGCTTCTGTTTTTGCAGGTAATGCCAGACAGCCTCCATGATGTTTTCACCTGAAAAGTGTTCTATTATTTAAAGTGTTACTTTCTTTATTGACATACAAACACTGTCAACTGCTTTAGGTTTAGTTGGGGCTGAATTATTAGCAACTCTCGGTCAAAACAAATATCCTGATGCATGTCATGCCCTGCAAAAATCTCTTCAAGCGTCATGAAATCATATTTTACCGTATCACCCGTCTCTACATTGATGTATAATTGATCTGTCTTTTTTTTAATCATGTTTAATTTTTTTGTCACGACAGTCCGACTACCACCAAGCACTGGGAAGCTGAATTGGCAGCGCTGAAGAGCAACAATGCCAAACTAACAGCAGCGCTGCTGGAATCCACTGCCAACGTCAAGCAGTGGAAACAGCAGCTGGCTGCTTATCAGGAGGAGGCTGAGAGGCTTCATAAAAGGGTGAGGATAAGAAAAGCATTTTCTTCACGAAATAGACAAAACAATACAAGTGCATAGCATAGACGTGACTCATTTGATTAGGAATTGCACAAAAAAACACACAAATTCTTCAGAATTTTTTGGACTACTTCTGGTTAACTTTCAAACCAACTTACCTCTATAAAGAGTATTGATTCTGATTTTGAAAGAGCATTGATTATCCTGATTGGACTTGCTACGCAACGCCCCACCACCTACGTTCCTTCAGTACATCTTCTATTCATTCATCTTCACTAACCACTTTAGCCTGTATTTATATCCTGTATATATATATATATATATATATATATGGACAATTTCAAGACAACCACCTCAGCTTAATGTGGCATAGTATTACATTGCACAGATAATTGCACATATCTGCGGTTTATAGTCTCTCTATTTATAACTATAGTCAGACTGTTGCTGCCACCCATCTTTATATCCTATGTTCAAATTTTTTTTTAATACTTTTTAAATACTTTTTGCATACTTTTTCCTTTTTCGAACTGTATACAAGTAAATTCTCGTCTATGTAAATTCTATTTTATGTCACAGACAGTCATAAAAAAAAGCTTTTCACTACACGTTGTACTGTGTATGGTTGTATAGTGTAAGACAAATAAATTTTTTATTTGAATTTGAGTAGTTAGTCCTGATTCTCACCACAGCATTAAACAGCGTTAACCTATAAAATAATGGACATAATGATGTCTGTCAATGAAAAGGAGGTTAAATATATTTTATATATGTATATATATATATACAGTATCTCACAAAAGTGAGTACACCCCTGACATTTTTGTAAATATTTGATTATATCTTTTCATGTGACAACACTGAAGAAATGACACTTTGCTACAGTGTAAAGTAGTGAGTGTACAGCTTGTGTACCAGTGTAAATTTGCTGTCCGCTCAAAATAACTCAACACACAGCCATTAATGTCTAAACCGCTGGCAATAAAAGTGAGTACACCCATAAGTGAAAATGTCCAAATTGGGCCCAATTAATCATTTTCCCTCGCCGGTGTCATGTGACTTGTTAGTGTTACAAGGTCTCAGGTGTGAATGGGGAGCAGGTGTGTTAAATTTGGTGTCATCGCTCTCACACTCCCTCATACTGGTCACTGGAAGTTCAACATGGCACCTCATGGCAAAGAACTCTCTGAGGATCTGAAAAAAAAAATTGTTGCTCTACATAAAGATGGCCTATGCTATAAGAAGATTGCCAAGACCCTGACACTGAGCTGCAGCACGGTGGCCAAGACCATACAGTGGTTTAACAGGACAGGTTCCACTCAGAACAGGCCTCGACATGGTCGACCAAAGAAGCTGAGTGCACGTGCTCAGCGTCATATCCAGAGGATGTCTTTGGGAAATAGCCGTATCAGTGCTACCAACATTGCTGCAGATGGTGAAGGGGTGGGGGGTCAGCCTGTCAGTGCTCAGACCAGACGCTGCACACTGCATCAAATTGGTCTGCATGGCTGTCGTCCCAGAAGGAAGCCTCTTCTAAAGATGATGCACAAGAAAGACTGCAAACAGTTTGCTGAAGACAAGCAGACTAAGGACATGGATTACTGGAACCATGTCCTGTGGTCTGATGAGACCAAGATAAACTTATTTGGTTCAGATGGTGTCAAGCGTGTGTGGCAGCAACCAGGTGAGGAGTACAAAGACAAGTGTGTCTTGCCTACAGTCAAGCATGGTGGTGGGAGTGTCGTGGTCTGGGGCTGCATGAGTGCTGCCGGCACTGGGGAGCTACAGTTCACTGAGGGAACCATGAATGCCAACATGTACTGTGACATACTGAAGCAGAGCATGATCCCCTCCCTTCGGAGACTGGGCCGCAGGGCAGTATTCCAGCTTGATAACGACCACTAAAGAAGCTGAGGGTGAAGGTGATGGACTGGCCAAGCATGTTTCCAGACCTAAACCCTATTGATTATCTGTGGGGCATCCTCAAACGGAAGGTGGAGGAGCACAAGGACTCTAACATCCACCAGCTCCGTGATGTCATCATGGAGGAGTGGAAGAGGATCCAGTGGCAACCTGTGAAGCTCTGGTGAACTCCATGCCCAAGAGGGTTAAGGCAGTGCTGGAAAATAATGGTGGCCACACAAAATATTGACACTTTGGGCCCAATTTGGAGATTTTCACTTAGGGGTGTACTCACTTTTGTTGCCAGCGGTTTAGACATTAATGGCTGTGTGTTGAGTTATTTTGAGGGGACAGCAAATTTACACTGTTACACAAGCTGTACACTCACTACTTTACATTGTAGCAAAGTGTCATTTCTTCAGTGTTGTCACATGAAAAGATATAATCAAATATTTACAAAAATGTCAGGGGTGTACTCACTTTTGTGAGATACTGTATATATGTGGCTCAGGTGCTAGAGCGGGTTATCCACTAATTGTAGGGTTTAAGGTTCGATTCCTGGCCCACGTGACTCCACATACTGAAGTGTCCTTGGGCAAGACACTGAACCCCAAGTTTCTCCCGATGGCAAGTTAGCGCCTTGCATGGCAGCTCTGATACCATTGGTGTGTGTGTGTGTGTGTGTGTGTGTGTGTGTGTGTGAATGGGTGAATGAGACACAGTGCTTTGGAACTGCTAAAAGTGCAGACCATTTACCATATATATATATATATATATATATATATATATATATATATATATATATATATATATATATAAAATTTTAAATCATTGAATGTTTGGGATCCCACAGACGGCCTCAGTGTGAATATTCTAGTCATTCCAAGTGCAAGATGGATGTGTCGTTTGGAGGGTTGTCTGTATGCATGAAGCTTTGATGCAACTTCAAACGTTAAATAAGACAGACTCGTTAATGATAAATTCGCTAATAGATATAATTCCAGCGTGATCCCAGCACAAGACAATTAAGGGTGTGCTGTCATAGGAAAATAATCAGTGCCACGTTGGTGTGATGTGACCCAGTGCAAGCCGGAGTTACTGTTACTACCCTGAAGTCGATTATTTTCCAATAACATTGTTTCAATAGAAGAACAGTGTTTTGACCACATCAATTTGCAATTTTGATTTATTGAAGAACGGGTCCTACTTTTGTATCAGTTTATAGTTCTGTTTAATACTGTAGAACACCAATGAAACAAGTTAGCTCCTTTTATCGTTCTCTCTTAATAAGAAAATGAGTCAAAAATGCAGCTTGACATAATCAAGAAACAACTGTTACAAAGATGGTTAGAAAACTCTGACACTGGAGATAATGCCAAATAAATGTCTCGTCACGGAAAACGTCATCGTGTGGACCGTGAGGAATCTGTTTACATGTCCCTGTGTAAGTTGCTACTATAAAAACGATAACTTATTAGAACAAGTGCATAAACCGGTGATTTCAATTACAGCTGGAACTATTGTCAGAGCTGCTGTTATAGAAAATTAATCAACACCTTCTGACCAATCAGATTGGAGAATTCAGCAACACTGTGGAGTAATGTTATTTAACGTATACTGTAGGTAACATCAATGGATGTACTTTGTGTGCTATGTTCACATATATGAATAACCATTTGGAGCTGTCTGAAAGTTTTTAGTGGTGTTTAAACCCAAGGTTTAAACCCAGCTACACCTCTGGTCCTGAAAGTGATCCTATTAATGGCTTTCGTGATTGTTTTGGGCTTGCAGGTGTCAGAACTGGAGAGTCAAAGTAGTCAAGCCAATGCGATCAAGTGTCAGAAAACAGAGCTCAACAAAACCATAGAGGAGTTGGAGGCCACACTGAAGACTAAAGAAGAGGTACACACTTATATCTAAATTCTTCACTAGCGTTTTTCACTGCATGATCTATAATGGAAGCTTTTCCACTAGGAAATGGACCGTCTGCGAGAGGAAGTGGAAAAAGCAAAGCAGCTACAGTCACAGAAAGAGATGCTCGAACAGAAACTAGAGGTAAAGGCTTATTACATTAATCTTATCTCCATTTACAAGCAGTTACTGTGCATCTTATCTGGAACGGGTCTTATGAGGTGCTGTATTAAAAAGCATTACTATCTTTCGTCACATCTCACAGCACCTTTGTGTCAACCCACATTCTAGGCCACAGATGCGAGGAACAAGGACCTGGAGGAGCAGTTAGCTGATGTGGAGCAGCGCCTGGAGACGAGCCAGCTGGAGCAGGAGAACTTCCGCAAGAGCCTCAAAACACTGCTGGAGATCCTGGACACCAAGATTTTCGAGCTGACAGAGATGAGGGACAACCTGGCCAAACTCATAGAGGACAGCTAGAACACGTTGTCTTCGCCTCTGCCTCAGAAAACATGGACTTGCGAGGTACACGGTGACGAGAACGAAACGCACAGCTCTTCTACCCAGACCTCGTCGTGTACGTTCACACTTTTAAAGCCTTCTTGACTGGAGGACTCATATTATTATATACTCACTTGTAATGGTAATGATAAGCATTCAGTTGCACTTGAATTTATACTTTTTAGGTGGATAATATTTCTTCAGTGCCACTGCTACCTACTAGGAGATAATCGCCCATATAATGCTCCCGTTCTTTTCTTCTTATTAGAATATTATTGGAATCGTTTTTCTTAATAGTACGCAGGTAGTGTAGAGAATGTAGGCAGCCTACAAAGACGAATGCTGCTGCACATAGGCTCTTCCTTTCTAAGGTGCTGGTTTAGCGTGCCTGGTTATTTGTGATTTAAGGACATCTACTATGCTGCTGAGGACACTCGAATCAATCACACCCACCGGATCGTCCGTTCCGAGCCATATGTTGTAGCCAGACCGTGTCGGCTTGCCTCGTCACCTTCAAGGAAACTGCCTCAATGTTCAGTCGGAGCTTCAGGATACTCTACCATCAACTTCCTGACAAGAACAAAGACACCCTGGGAAGTCTGAACACTTAGATGCCGGTGTGGCATATTGGCCTGTAATGTACAATGAGCAATATTCGAAACAGTCTTTATGTCACCTCAGTGTATTTATCAGGTATTCCAACTCTGGACTAATCTGTGGACTAACGTGCTTTAGTAGATGTACCCCCAGTAGTTCACCTCAGACCAGTTATAGTGCTTTCGGATTGTTTTGGCCTTAGAGTGTAAATTCTGCGCCGGATATCAGATACGATGAGGAATCTCCTTGGTTTTTTTGGTTTTTGCAGTGTTCAACTTACAGTTTGAAATCACATGTTATTATGAAACATATATGCCGATGGATAAGATACATAGAGCACTGTCAATATGATTGTATTTATAGATGGGAAAGTTCAATTTTAAAATTCCCAATATTAATAAAATATTTAAAAATATCCACGAAATGATGCTCAAGAAAAGAGATGGTATTTGTGTGGTTCATCACAGGTTTATCGTGTGTGTCTCAACCTGATAATAACAGCGTGTCCCAAAGTGTTTTATTGTTGTTATACTGTAACATAGCAATTTGCCAAGGATTACACAGTTATTAATTAATGAAAGACACATCGTACTCTTGCTGGTGTCCTAGTAGGGTTAATTCTCCGACCTAGTGGGCAGCGTTCCTGAGCTTTCTGAAACACCGCGACTCAGACCATTGATTATTGACGATAAAGGAATGAAAACTTCATACTTTCATAACTACCTTTACTGTTGTGACGTATCCGTGAAAAGGGATGTAGGAAGGCGTTTTACATCGGCAGCACTGGAATTTTGAAAAGCAGCTGAGATAGGCTATGACACGCACTATGTCTTTGGTCATTTTGGGTCAATGGGACTGAAAAAAACTGACGTTCTCCTTTCTCATTATGGTTGCTATTTGGTACTGTTCCTTGATGTCAACACTGCGTGTCAGCCACAAATGCCGATGTTAAATGGTTAATTTTGAATTACAAAAAAAATTATAGGAATAAAACTTAAAATAAAAATATTATTTCTGACATTCAAACTCAAAAACTACTCAAAATATTCTATTTTACAGTTTATTTCTTTATTCGCTTATCTATATTATTATTATCCTTCCATCCACCCATTTTCTATAATGCTTATCCTACACAGGGTCATGGGGAACCAGGAGTCTATCCCAGGGAACTCAGGGCACAAGGCTGGGGACACCCTGGATGGGGTGACAACCCCACACACACACACTACACACAATTTAGAGCTGCTAGTCAGCCTACAACGCATATCTTTTGTCTGAGGGAGGAAACCAGTGTACTTGGAGGAAACCCCCAAAGCATGGGGAGAACATGCAAGCTCCGCCCACTCACACAGGGCAGAGGTGGGAATCGAACCCCCAACCCCGGGAGGTGCGAGGCAAACGTCCTAATCACTAAGCCACCGTACCGCCCTATTAATATTATTATTATTATTATTATTATTATTATTATTATTATTATTATCAGGATTTCGTGGACTTTTTTTTTGTGATTGTTGTGGCCAAAATGCTTGATTTTATTGCGGCTCGTTTCACAATTTGCGATGCAATTTGAGGAGTTTGTTGCGGGAAACTACTTGAATTGGCGAAATCACAATTGCATGAAATTGTTTCGCACGGTCTTTCGCAGTGATGTTTGTTGGTAAATGAGACCTTTTAGCTGTACCCATGTTCGACGCATGTGAATCAAAGAAGGCTTCGGCTGAACACGCGCGTGTTGTGTTGACGTCACGTGACGCGTCTGGGGCCAAATCTGTGGTAATTTTTAAAAATGGCAAGCTCCTCCGAATATTGCGAAGATTGCTTGATTTTGCATTCATTTCTGCAATTGCAAAATTGGTAAATCCTTGAGGGATTGAATTATTATTATTATTATTATTATTATTATTATTATTATTATTACTATTATTATGCTAGAAGTTGCAGTTGCAGTCACAGTTAAAATCCTTAGAAGAGCAAAGTCCTTAAGTTTTTAAGAAAACTTAAAGTTATAGGTTTACCTCTGACTGTAACAATCGTTGATACTGGACACTCCTTCCAAAAATAAATAACAGCTAAATAACAGCACAATGTGTACGTTATTACTATGGGAACATTAATAGAAAATTATTCAAGAAAATTAATCATCACCTTTCGATCAGTCAGAATTGAGAATTAAACAGCACTGTCGCATAAAGATTTTTAATCCAGTTCTTAAACACAGATTAAGTTTAGCCTACGGGCTTCTCAGCTGACATTCCCATTCAATTGAAACGATGTGTGTACAAATCAAACTAACCCCTGAATGGTTGAAAATTCTGGTCTTTGTTCAAATAAACCCCAAAACTGTTATTTCTGTTGCTTTATTTGTGAATGATTAGTGCTGAGTCAAAGGAGCTTGAGCTTCTTACGATCCCAGCTTAAACCCTGTGTGCCAAGACTACTGCAAAAATTGCTGTTATTTTAGAGCAGTCACACACACACACACACACACACACACACACACACACACACACACACACACACACACACAGATCTCCTCATCTCATCATTGCCTTTTTGTGTTCAGGAATCAACACAAATACACACGTCACACTCAAAGTAATGCTATAAAATCTCAATAATAATTCATCATTATAGCTATTTTTGTACATGGTGCTGAACATTCCAGTAAATAAAGGACTCAGTGGTGCTGCACAGAGATGCGCTAGTGCCACCCACACACTCCTTGAGTTAGGGCTTGTTTGAAACATCCATATGAAGAGGGAGACACCTTGTGGTCCATGAGCAAGGAGCAGTGCATGAAGAGGCTTATTTAGCATCACTGCTACTCTTCTAGAAATGAGGACTGACTCATGATTTCATTACCCAGGCCAAACAATTAAAAGCCAAACACATTCAGTGTTTTAGGACAGAATGTTCCGGCGCTATCAGCCTCAGATACATCAGCCTTAGCTTACTCTCCTCTCGGCATCTCGTCCATAGAGGCAGAGCCCCACCATGTACTCGATGTATCAGCTGTTCAACAAATGTTAATGTTCATGCAGTTTAATTTATATTGAAATACTAATGAACTCTTTTATGAGAGGAGCAATTTGATAGATATGCACAAAGGTTTCAGTGATTTGGTCACCTTTCTAGATGAGGGGCACAGCTCCACATTTATTATTGTACCTAGTGGCCAAAAATGGGAACTGCAAATGAGCACTTATAGAGGCCCATTGTGACAAGATTCACGCTGCCCCATTCTCCATACATAAATTAAATTAAATTCATCTCATTTAAAAATACCCTATGGGTGACAAGATCTTGTCTTATAGCAAATTGGAATTAAATCGAATACATTTCCACAAGCAAAGGCAAAGTGTTAATTCAGACAGTGTGTCTAGGAAGTACAGAACCATTTCTATTGTAAGATACATTGCAAAGACCCGGAGAGTAAAAGGGGGATCATCCCAGTATAGTAGGACCCCCCATATCTGCTGTTTCAGAAAAATGAAAGTAGAAAACTGCAGAAATACAGTAAACAGCCATATTTTAAATTGCGCACTGAATAATGTGATGAAATCTCGTGTGGTCCCACCCGGGCCATTAACCAGCCCTTTGTCCAGCATAGAAGAAGAACAAATAAGAAGAAGAGGGGTGAGTACAATACAATAGATATTTTAGAGACAGAGAGAGAGAGAGTGAGAGAGAGAGAGAGACCACATTCACATTCATATACCATTTATCATTATAATTATTATTATTATTAGTTATTGTTGTTAATGTCTTATTGTGCCTAATTTATAAATGACACTTTATCATAGGCATGTACAGTAGTGCTCGCTACGATCTGCGGTTTCAGGCATCCGCTGGGGGGCTTGGATCCAATCCCCTGTGGATATGGAGGGTCCTACTGTATATCAGACATGCGTGTGCACCACGGTGACCTTGTTTCCCCACATAAAGGCTGAAAAAAATGAAGAAAAATGTGTCTCCCTGAATTTTTTAAGGTAGTTTTAGGTCTTTGGTGTGGTTCTTTTGAAATGTACTTGAGCTGGAATTTTTTTTGTTGAATCCTGGAATCCTGGTTATTGGAAAATGGCAAAGCTTTACATAATCAGTGTTGTCTTTCTAAAGCTGGTGGAGGACCTTCTGATTCACAACTGTTTACCACTGAGCCATTAGAGAGGAGCTGTTCAGCACAGCTTCTTAGCAATAGAAGGAACAACTAGGGGGAGCCAAAACCCATGTAATACCAATATTCAGTTTAATATTTAATCTTTTATATTTATCAGTTGTTTAAAAAAAAAAAAAAAAATTAATAGCACTATACACATTTTGGTGTTATGTATGAAAAGTGAGTCCAAATTATTTCTCAGATCAAAAACCAAATAGTCGAGGTCATGGATGTGATCTGCCAAATCTAACTCAACATTCAGTTTTATTGAGTTTTAATTTTTTAATGAAAAATTTCTAATGAGAAAACTGTAATGATTTTTTTTCTGTTTTAATGATTTAGTTTAATGAGATTTACAGTGTAACACCTATTTAGAGTGCTCATGAGGAATAGCACTCCAGTCTTCAGTCTTCCTCTATGTCTCTGGTCCCAAGTTCACTTTTGGCACTGTCTGATTGGGCTCATTTCTTCCATAGAACAATTTAATGTCCATTTTTCTACAAAGAACAGTGTACATGTAGATGGAAAAAAAAAAAACATCAAGGACATAATTTTACATACATACAAATTTAAATTGCACATTAGTTAAGACGTCTATGAAATATAGTCCTCTAGGCATTAAAAAGAAAATCTTTCAATTTATACATGCTCTATGATACACTATATGGCCAAACGTTTGTTGACACCTTACCATCATATACTGTACATCCGTATGTTCTTATTGAACATCCAATTCCAAATTTGGATCCCCCTTTACTGTTATAATAACCTCCACACTTCTGGAAGGCTTTCCATTAGATTTTGGAGCATGGCTCTGAGGATTTGTGTTCCTTCAAAAGAGAGCATTAGTGAGGTCAGGTACTGATAGTGGGTGAGGAGGTCTGGCACACAGTCAACATTCCAGTTCATCCCAAAGGTGGTCAGTGGGGTTGAGATCAGTACTCTGTGCAAGCTAAGATCTTTCACTCCAACTTTGGCAAACCAAGTCTTTATAGGTTTGGGCCTCTGAGTTCTAGTGAAGAGTACTGCTACAACATATAAAGACTTTTGGAACTTCCAACTTTTGGAAGTTTGGGGAAGAACCACATACAGTATGTATGTTTATTCATGAACAGACTTGATGTTTAATCCATTTAAATTAAATTTGATTGTTTCGTGCCCATCAGTCAGACTGCCTGTGTCTTGCCTCCAACTCTAGCATGACAGGAATTCTCATTGATGTTCTTGGACATTGTGTTTCATTGTTGCATTTTGATTGGGTTGAATGGTTTATAAGAATATCTTGGATATCTGAGGACAAGCATGTGCGGTAGCACGTTTATATTAACATAATATTAATGAGTCTTTAATATGTCGTTCTCATTTTGTCTACTTATTTCTTTCGCTTCAGGTGTCATGAGCCAGTAATATACTGTGGATGGGACACCAGTTATACAATCCCAGAGTATCATTTTGACATTAATAAAGGTGCAGTGTATACATTAGGCTGATGTGCACTGAATTCCGACAGGTTTGCGTATGCAGAAAGTTGGACTAAAGATAACTCAAGAAAACCGTAACACGTCAGTTCTAAAATTTTTACGTGTTTCGTCATATGATTTGCTGTGATTTGGTAATGTTTGTCTTGAACCGGACCTCTGGCAGGTCAAGAAATCTTGGCAACTTTAAGTTTGGCATGTGGTAAAGTGTTGAATCATGCCGTGAAACCTCTGGGCGATTAATTCCAGCATGATTCCGGTACATTATGAGGTTATAACTTTGAAAGTTGTTTCGTCTGTATTGAATTGTTTTATATATATATATATATATATATATATATATATATATATATATATATATATATATATATATATATATAGCTGTGTGAATGTGTGCTGAATGTTAATTACGATGTTGTTGAACAATGATCTTGAAAGATAAGTGCTTGCTCCTTTCTACTTATTTGTTTTGGGACATTACAAGTGAACGAGTAATGCTCCATCAGGAGCCACATTTCCTCTAGGAGATACTTTCGTATTCAAGTATTACACACACGTACACTTAATCTAAATATTTGTGTGCTGCCTGTAAACACACTCAGCTCTGCTTGGGCGTATGGGAAATTTTTTTCCCCATATACTGAAGGACAATGTTGCCATGATGTCTAAACTGTTGCTCAAACTATGATCTCATCACATTCGTAACTGTTCAGCACAGCAAGCACAGTTCTCAGAGCTGACAGCAGACTGGTTTCCTTCAGGTCCAAATAGCATTATGGCTTTGACAAGATACATGCATACTTTTTTTTTTTACTCTTCTCCCTGGAGCATTAAAAGAAAGACTTGTGCAATTCATCTTTATATAAATTAAACATGGGTGCATATGACATCATAATCAGGATGGTCGATTACTGACACACAGACATTTGGTTCAGATGATTCGTAATATAATCTTCTTTTTTTTCCTGACAGAAATGCAATCAAAGTTTGCAACTTCATTTCCTGAAAGCTTCACTCAATATTAATTTCCCCTTGGCCATTATGAGTTATTCGCTTTAGGGTGTATGATAAACCCTTTACAAATGCGTGACTTTTTCTTTCACATTTGATCAGCAGTTCTTTAGACGGAACACTTTTTGATTGAACACATGATTGAAAAGCAGAACTGCAAATAATAATGTAATGTGACTCTGCTCTCATTTTAATCCATTCAGCCATCCATCCATTTTCTGTACCACATATCCTTACAGGGTCATGGGGAACCTGGAGCCTATCCCAGGGAGCAGAGGGCACAAGGTGGGGGACACCCTGGACGGGGTGCCAATCCATCGCAGGGCACTGGGTACCCGGAGGAAACCCCTGAAGCATGAGGAATCAAACCCCCAACCCTGGAGGTGTGAGGCAAACGTGCTAACCACTAAGCCTTCATCTTAATCAGAAAATGCAGTTCAATACAATAATAATAGACTTTACAATGTGCTGTTGTACTTCAATACAGAACGGCACAAATCATTTATAGAAATTTTGTGAATGTAAATGTTTATTTTATGTCTTCTTCACTGGCGTGTCAGTGAAAAAAGAGACATTTCTGCATATCAGTAAAGAAAGTAACCTGCCAGCTTGGAACCAACCATACAGTAAAACTGCAAAACTGTACTTAGACAAATGTTTATCACACCAAATATGGACTTGATTTCATTTTTTGCTTACTGTTTATGGACATTTTTATGTTTAGAAACGTATCATTTGGGCGTCATGGTGGTGCAGTGGGTAGCAGTAGCATTGCCACCTCACAGCTCCCTCATTCGATTCTTGTTTATTTGTTTTTCTTGTTTACTGCTTGGTTACTGTGTGGAGTTTTGCATGGTCTAGTTGTGTCCATGTGGGTTTCCACTGGGCTCTCTGATTTTCTCCCATCTAGCAAACAACCTTGACACTAGGTAGACTGACTACTCTAAACTGCCTCTAAGTTGTTAATGTGCGGTGCATCGTGTTCTGCGATGGAATCCCATTCAAGATTGTGTCCCCACTCTGTGCCCAGTGTTCCCACGATAAGCTCCAGATCCACCGTGACCCTGACCAGGATAGAGTGCTTACTGAAGATGAATGAATTGTTGAATATTTCCTTTAATTATTTTGCAAGCAAGGTCACTCTGCGTGGTATTGTATATGAGAACTGAGCTGCTTTGTCCTAAGCAAATTACAAGTGAGGAAAAAAAACAAAACAGTCCAAGCATTTAGATGAAGCTCACATAATGAAGCTCACATTAATACAAGCACTGCAAGTTTCCATCAACTGACCATAGACAAATGCAGGATAGTTTTAGGAAGAACTGAGGGCCACAACTAATCATGAGGGCTGGAATAAGTGCTACAAACTTTAGTCAAAAAACTATAAATGGTCCAATTGTATAAGTGAGAGATGACGAACGTTCAGTAGAGTGCCATGGACTTTTTGGATTAATAGAATGAGTGCTTGCTAGTAAGGGTAAAGGTCCGTTTCAACCTCGCCGTCCTCATGCTTTGACGTTTGTAAGCCACCTAACACAGATACAGGTTGTAAAAAGGAACGGGTTATTTTAGAGTTAATAGCTTAAAAACTGACAAAAGGTATGTGGAGAGCTTAAAAGATCAGAGGTAAGGAAAGTGGGAGACAGAAAGATAGTGTGAGCATTCATTTATCTATTTAATAGGTTTACTATTACTGTTGTTGGACATTTTTGTTGTTTTTTTGTTTTACAGTTTTACAAAGTCTAAAAATCTTTCAGATTTTCTTCTGCATCATTGTATTATTATTATTATCATTATTATTATTATTATTATTATTATTATTATTATTATTATTATTATTAGGGGGCCATGCACCGATGGTGCGTAGGCACCCTATTTTTATTCTACCTATTCTTCTTCTTCTTCTGGCAAGGATGTCTGTGGGCAGCCCATAGAAATATCTTGTAAAAAGGTATGAAATTTGGCACACTGGTTGGGAAGGGTCTAAGGAACATGCTGACCAAATTTGGTGTAAGTGCTGGCAACCCTCTAGTGCCACCATTGGGTCAAATTTGGGCCTAATTTGGAAGTACGTTTATGGTCATAACTTTTGAACCGTGTGTCCTAATGAGATTTTCCGCCATCTTGGATTTTGTCAAAATCCTGCTTTTTGCTACTCCTCCTACAAATTTAGTCTAATCATCACCAAATTTGGCAGATTCCGTCTTCAGAGTAAGCCTCACAAAAGTGATCAAAAGAATGTTCAGTACTCCAAACAGTACAGCCTGTAAATGGGCCAACGATTATGACAGCAAAGCCGCCAAATAGGCTGTATCTAATAATGACTTTGAGCACTGACACAAAACTTGGTAGGCATTTTCAGGACCATGACCTGAGACTATGCAACAAATTTTGTCACAACGCCACCTACTGGTAAAAAGGTTCACTGTAAAGTTTCCCTGGTTTTGAGCTGGAGCTCAAGTTAAATTGCTCTGTGGTGTGAACGTGCGTGGATGGTGTCCTGTGATGGACAAGCATCTCATCCAGGGTCTCATTCCTGCCTCAAGCTAGGTGTTCCCACGACAGGCTCCGGATCCACCACAACCCTGACCAGGATAAAATGGTTACTGAAGATGAACGAATGAATGACACACACCCCCACACACACTGTAACTCAGGTTTTTGAAACACAAGTGTAATCTTATTCCAACAAAGCACCTTGAATTTATCTCTGTGTTTGTGAGACAGAAAAAGAAAAGCAAATGAATGAGAGGAAAAAGAAATCGAGACAAAACAATGACAGAAAAGGAGAGAGGAAGGATGGAAAAAAAGAGATGATTACTGTAATAAGAGGTAAAAGAGCTGAAGAAAAATAGGGGGCAGAAATCTAAATAGAAAGATGAGGAAAATGATAAAAGAGTAAATTAAAAGTGTGGGAGAATATAAAAAGAGACTGCAATAGAGAAGAGACAAATGAAAGAGTGAGAAAGAGAGCAAGAGGAGAAAAGTGGGAAGAAGTAGAAAAAAATTAAGGGTGGGAAGGAAGACAAAAGAGAGAACAGAGACAGATGAAAGTGTGTGTGTGTGTGAGAGAGAGAGAGAGAGAGAGAGAGAGAGAGAGAGAGAGAGGGGGAAGATCCTGTTGAAGACTTCCTGAATGGGCCACAATGCCGGGGTGGAGAGGAACAACAGCGCGAGAAGAATGAGAGACTTCACCAGCACACAGGTCAGCTTTAGCTTCTTTCTTATTTAAAACTACACAACATTCCTTCATTTCCATGAGCTGCTCTTCATGTACAGCCGGAGTTGGTCGCGTTTCCTTTCTTTTTGACTAATTCCAGGTCGTAAAATCATAAGTGCCGCCACACAAAGAAGTAGTTTGGTGTTTCCCTCCGTGATCCGTTACATTTTCCGATATCACGCTAAGGCTAAAGTCGGATTTGGACTGCAGTACTGACTGAATCGTGTTGGCTTAAACAGAGTGCAGCTCTGTGTTTCACAGCACAGAGAAATCTCCTGAAGGAGAAGGATAGGAAGTGGATGGAGGTAGTTGAGTGAAGATGAACTGTAAAAGGGACGTGAATAAACGTTCTCAAAAAGCCGTAGGATGCTTACAAAAAAAAAAGAAGAAGTTCTGTTGTACCTTTTGGTTGAAACTGTGAACATTTACCGACATAGGAGAGACAAAAGAACTGTAACTTTTACCTCTGTTCTTCTGTTCACGGGTTTGTGAAATAATAGTATGAAACCTACAGTACTAAACAGTGTACAGCCTCCTGCAGTGAAATAGTATGAAACCTACAGTACTAAAACAGTGTATAGCCTCATGCAGTGAAATAGTATGAAACCTACAGTACTAAAACAGTGTATAGCCTCCTGCAGTGAAATAGTATGAATCCTACTGTACTAAACAGTGTACAGCCTCCTGCAGTGAAATAGTATGAAACCTACTGTACTAAACAGTGTACAGCCTCATGCAGTGAAATAGTATGAAACCTACTGTACTAAACAGTGTACAGCCTCCTGCAGTGAAATAGTATGAATCCTACTGTACTAAACAGTGTACAGCCTCATGCAGTGAAATAGTATGAAACCTACTGTACTAACAGTGTATAGCCTCATGCAGTGAAATAGTATGAAACATACTGTACTAACAGTGTATAGCCTCATGCAGTGAAATAGTATGAAACCTACTGTACTAACAGTGTATAGCCTCATGCAGTGAAATAGTATGAAACATACTGTACTAACAGTGTATAGCCTCCTGAAGTGAAATAGTATGAAACCTACTGTACTAAACAGTGTATAGCCTCCTGAAGTGAAATAGTATGAAACCTACAGTACTAAACAGTGTACAGCCTCCTGAAGTGAAATAGTATGAAACCTACAGTACTAACAGTGTATAGCCTCATGCAGTGAAATAGTATGAAACATACTGTACTAACAGTGTATAGCCTCATGCAGTGAAATAGTATGAAACCTACTGTACTAACAGTGTATAGCCTCCTGCAGTGAAATAGTATGAAACATACTGTACTAACAGTGTATTGCCTCATGCAGTGAAATAGTATGAAACATACTGTACTAACAGTGTATAGCCTCATGC
Organism: Ictalurus punctatus; assembly: GCF_001660625.3. Lineage (NCBI taxonomy): Eukaryota > Metazoa > Chordata > Actinopteri > Siluriformes > Ictaluridae > Ictalurus > Ictalurus punctatus. The sequence continues at coordinate 6,696,738 of NC_030437.2, forward strand.
AGTGAAATAGTATGAAACATACTGTACTAAACAGTGTACAGCCTCATGCAGTGAAATAGTATGAAACATACTGTACTAACAGTGTATAGCCTCATGCAGTGAAATAGTATGAAACCTACTGTACTAAACAGTGTACAGCCTCCTGAAGTGAAATAGTATGAAACATACTGTACTAACAGTGTATAGCCTCCTGAAGTGAAATAGTATGAAACCTACTGTACTAAACAGTGTACAGCCTCCTGCAGTGAAATAGTATGAAACCTACTGTACTAAACAGTGTACAGCCTCCTGAAGTGAAATAGTATGAAACATACTGTACTAAACAGTGTATAGCCTCATGCAGTGAAATAGTATGAATCCTACTGTACTAAACAGTGTACAGCCTCCTGCAGTGAAATAGTATGAAACATACTCTACTAAACAGTGTATAGCCTCCTGAAGTGAAATAGTATGAAACATACTGTACTAACAGTGTATAGCCTCCTGAAGTGAAATAGTATGAAACATACTGTACTAAACAGTGTACAGCCTCATGCAGTGAAATAGTATGAAACCTACTGTACTAAACAGTGTACAGCCTCCTGCAGTGAAATAGTATGAAACATACTGTACTAAACAGTGTATAGCCTCCTGAAGTGAAATAGTATGACACATACTGTACTAACAGTGTATAGCCTCATGCAGTGAAATAGTATGAAACATACTGTACTAACAGTGTATAGCCTCATGCAGTGAAATAGTATGAAACATACTGTACTAACAGTGTATAGCCTCCTGAAGTGAAATAGTATGAAACCTACTGTACTAAACAGTGTACAGCCTCCTGCAGTGAAATAGTATGAAACCTACTGTACTAAACAGTGTACAGCCTCCTGAAGTGAAATAGTATGAAACATACTGTACTAACAGTGTATAGCCTCCTGAAGTGAAATAGTATGAAACCTACTGTACTAAACAGTGTACAGCCTCCTGCAGTGAAATAGTATGAAACCTACTGTACTAAACAGTGTACAGCCTCCTGAAGTGAAATAGTATGAAACATACTGTACTAAACAGTGTACAGCCTCCTGAAGTGAAATAGTATGAAACCTACTGTACTAAACAGTGTACAGCCTCCTGCAGTGAAATAGTATGAAACCTACAGTACTAAACAGTGTACAGCCTCCTGAAGTGAAATAGTATGAAACCTACTGTACTAAACAGTGTACAGCCGCCTGCAGTGAAACAGTATGAAACATACTGTACTAAAACAGTGTACAGCCTCATGCAGTGAAATAGTATGAAACCTACCATACTAAACAGTGTACAGCCTCCTGAAGTGAAATAGTATGAAACCTACCATACTAAACAGTGTACAGCCTCATGCAGTGAAATAGTATGAAACCTACTGTACTAAACAGTGTACAGCCTCCTGAAGTGAAATAGTATGAAACCTACTGTACTAACTAGTGGGACAGACAACCGTTAAAACAGCATTATACATTATAAAATAGTAATAAATACTATTTAACATCGAAAAAAGAAAGAAAGAAAGAATGTACTATATAGTGGATAGCTTACCATACTGTATAGTGTATAGCTTAACTTACTAAATAGTGTATAGCTTACTGTACGATATAGAGTATAGTTTACCATACTATATAGTGTATAACTTCCCTTACTAAATATTTTACAAGTTACGGTGCTATATAGTGTAAAACTTACTGTATTAAATCACGCATAGCTTACCATATTAAATAGTGTAGTTTTCCATACTATATAGTGTATAGCTTAACATACTAAATAGTGTATAGTATACCATGTTATATATTGTTTAGCTTACCATACTAAATAGTGTATATCTTACTATACAAATAGTATATATCTTACCATACTAAATAGTTTATAGTTTACGTACTATATAGTGCATCTCTGACTTTAGTAAATAGTGTATAGCTGACCATATTATATGGTTTATAACTACAGTATACTGTAAAGTATACACAGTATCTTACTGTACTAAAGAGTGTATAGTTTCTGTACTATATAGTGTATAGTTTACTTTGCTAAATAGTGTATAACTGACCATAGTGTATATCTTACTGTACAAAACAGTGTATATCTTGCAATGCTAAATAGTGTATCATTTCCGTACTAAATAGCGTATAGCTTACTGTACTAAATATTGTATAGCTATGTACTAAATAGGGTATAGTTGACTGTACTCTACAGTGTATAGCTCACTGTACAAAAGTGTATATCTTACTATACTAAGTAGTGTATAGCTTACCGTACTATACAGTGTAGAGTTTACCTTAGTATAATAGTGTATAGCTTACTGTGCTAAACAGTGTACCGTACTAAATAGCATACAGCCAACCACTGAAATCCTATAAAAATAATAAAACCATAAAATAGTAGTAAAATAGCATGAAACCTACCGTGTTAAATAGTATGCAGCCTTTTAGTGGTGTGTGTCACTTCAAACCGATCCAATAGATCCAATAGTGTATGTGGATTTTTAAAAAATCTTAAAAAAAAAAAATAATAACTTGCAGGTTTGTAACAGCGTCCATTAATGCCAGGTTAGTCCTAAGTGCAAGTCAGCTTCTGTATTTGAACTGTTTGAACTTTTAATGTTTTATTCTTGTCTTTGTTCAAGGATACACAGTGGTTAAAGTAGTCCTGTGTAGAGCTGCAGAAAGTCATGCATGTGTTCTACTAGAATGCTGACCCAGGAGTTTGGGATATTAAATAATGAGACTGGGTTTGGACTTCATTCTTTATTTGGCTCAGCTCACTTAAAAAAAAGATGCATTCAGGGATCACTTTTTAATTACATATGGTTTTGATTCTAAATGCGGACTTCATCTGAGCAGGCCAAACCAAACCGAGTTGTCTTAAGAATATCATGTCTAGTGTTTCTCTGTTTAGAAACATTGCTGTTTGCTTTTAATATCAAATAATATTAATAATAATATTCGGAGAGAGAAACAAGGAAGCATTCCTGTCCGTGTGTGACCAGTCTCTGAGGCAACATTTCATATGTCTGACTTTGAAGCAACATCTGCGGCTCTTTGATCCACATCGCTGGGGGTCCGAGAGGCTGATCATCCACGTTTGAGGTCCATGCTGGGACCACGGTATGAGACGCCATTGTCTCTACGCCTCTCAGCAACTCCTGGCCTGTGAAATTCCTCTCTGATGTCTCTTGAGAATCAGAGGCGCCCTTGCCTGCATGCCTTTTATTGCAGGGAAGTCATGCGCTCTGATTTGATTAGATTGCTCTTGAGTAAATCTTCCTTGTGTGATTTCTGGTTTGGACACACGCGCCTGTCTAGGTAAATGGGATCACAGCATGACTGTATATAATTGCTGTAAATAGGTTTCTCACAGCAGATGGGGATCATTTTTTTTTTAGGGGACGTTATGAGCTGATGTGTGGTTGTGAACAAATGAGATGTGTGCATCATATACAGTATGTTTAAGTCATTTTACTGAAGTGAATCAAATCCAAAGAATTGACATGGCAGGATTTAATGCTTTGACACACGCCTTCTTTTATCAATCATATTGCTAGCAACTTGCCAGAGTCATTAAAAAAAAATATGTTGAAAGTATACAGGATCTACATGGTGATTCCAAGGTTTAAAAAACTCATACATCAAGACTTTGGAAGTATAAGGTTTTATCTGAGCTTTTGGCAAAAACATTTGTTATAAATATGTTACTTACATGTCATGTGGTGCTTGAAAGTTTGTGAACCCTTTCATTTTTTTAAAATATATATATAGCTGCATAAATATGACCTAAAACATCATCAGATTTTCACACGTCTTAAAAGTAGACAAAGAGAACCTGCTTTAGGTCATATTTATGCAGATATACATCCATCCATCCATCTTCTATGCCGCTTATCCTTTTCAGGGTCGTGGGGAACCTCAGAGCTTATCCCAGGGAGCACCGGGCACAGGGCAGGGTACACCCCTTACGGGGTGCTAATCCATAACAAGGCACACTCACATACACATTCACACACCCATTCATACACTATGGACACTTTGGACATGCCAATCTAACTACCATGCATGTCTTTGGACTAGGGAGGAAACCGGAGTACCCGGAGGAAACCCCCGCAGCACGGGGAGAACATGCAGATATACAGTATAGAAACTTTTAAAGGGTTCACAAACTTTCAAGCACCACTGTATATGTGAGATGTTTTACCAAAATATGCCAAATTGTTTACTCAATAAATAAATAAATAAATATAAAATCGTAAGTAACAAAAAGTTCAGTAGGGTTAAAGTCGTTTATGGGTTAATATCTTAAAATCACAGAGATATCAGATAAAATGTTACAATTCTTACTTCTCGACGTGTGAAACGCTTTGATTGCTAAATTTCTAAATTTTAGCAAATGAAAAAGGTGTATCGTCTTTCTTCCATGTAAAAATACTCACATTTAATCCACTGTCTGTTGAGCTCTGGTGTCATTGTTGATACAGAAAACATGTCTGTGAGAGCAAACCTACTGCCGTATCATATCTTTCAAACATATTTTGTTTGAATGAAAAGTATGAGTCAAGCAGCGGTTTAAATTCCATGTTGTAGCATTTCGTGGTCTGTGATGATTGTATTATGACTACCTAGGCACAATTCTGTTCCCTGCATTGGTTTTCCCTGAGCTTGCCTGCACAAGCTTAAAGCTATGTGTCTGTTACACCATTGCCCTGTCAGTGCTTATCTCAATCTGCTTGACGCGTCGAACTTCCTTTGATGAATTGCGTAGGAACTGTCTTCGGTCAAATATTTCTTTCAGTGCTTCCTTTCCAAAGCCATAGTGATTTTGGAGAAATACAAACACACTGGGAAAAAAAAACCCCAACAACATAATATCTCTGTACCCATCTGGTCCAAATTTCCGTAGACAATAGTGTTTACAAGTCATACCTGGCATGATACCAATGGGAGTATTGACTGGTGTTTTCAAAAGCTGTGTAGAATTTATCAGACCATTTTTACCAACCGTGAAGACTCCTGCTGGTGCAATATTGTATTTTGAGAAGACATTATCATCCCATTTTAGAGAAAATGAGATACAGAATTAGTGTGTGCCTATAGGAATGATGTTAGGAGCCTTCATGCCTGTTCAGACGGGATTCATGCAGTCAGTGTTGCTAGATGCAGCGGTAATGCTGAGCTCTGACATGCTGATTCATAGCCTTTGAGCAATCTGTCAGTGCCAAAGGGAGGTCCAAACATGAAACTCTCTGTAAATGTCATTCTTTTTTCATCTGTTCATAGGTGCCCAGTTTCTCTTTTCCCAATTGGAGACGTTGAGAATGGATGAGGATTCTGTTCTGCCAGGCATGGATTTTGTCCAGCATGAATGTCTGCTTGTGAAAAGGGATCTATGAAGATAACACCGCAAGTCTTCAGCTGATGCACCTCTACCTGACGTGTCTATTAGTAAGAAAAGATCAGCCAAAAGGAGCTTCATAGGATAGACAACATGTGTCATGTCATAGTAACGTGCCGGTCTATGCTTTGGACCTTGTTGAGCATTGTGGTGGCATTTGCTGAGCTGGTGGCCATCATGAGTGCTGATTGGTTAGTAGGGGTACACCACCCTTCTCAGTACAACGCCTCATCTACTGGACCTCCAGACCCTAAACCACCTACGCTTGGCCTCTACAGCCGCTGCATCCGAGTCTCACAACAGAAGACGGTTCAGTGCGGCCCATACGCTGCAGACTTTACAGAGATCGCAAGTGGATTTTGGCAGGCCTCCATTATATTCCTGGTTGTTGGAATCTTCCTGCTGTCCATAGTGGGATTCCTCGCAGTCTTTAGCATGTGCTTTCAGAGCATCCTGGGGAAAAGCATCTTTAATGTGTGTGGCCTGCTTCAAGGCATAGCAGGTAGGAACATCATATCTGACATATTTCAGATTATCTTGAGGACTATTTACTACTATATACACCATATTGAAACACAAACATCGGCATATGTTTGTATATGCTACAGTCGTGTTACAAGGCATGCTTGCTGTCGACTTTACTAACATAGGGCCAGTTATAAACTAACAGTTATAAAATCAAATATTCAAGGAAAGTAATCAGCGATGGGGTTGTGTGATGCGGCCTAGCACGAAGTGGAGTAACTGCTACCAGTGTTTACGTTATTTATTTATTAAAGAATGACACATTTGATGTGTTCATTGTTACATTTAAACTGGTCAATTCCTGTTATCATTTACGATTATAGAAGCTATAAACAGTCCCTCATCAGTGTCACTTTTTTAATAACAATGAATAATAATAATAATAATAATAATAATAATAATAATAATAATAGCAGCATAAAAATGATACACAAAGTCTTTAGGGCTGTAAAACAGTGGTCATGTGGTTGATTAGCTGCATACCCTCAGTATGATATGGTGCGTTCAAGTCCTCCTGTTGGGAAGTTGTAATTACGAGGTCAGCTGCGTTCAAGTCGCAGGTCGGAGCAAGATGGCGGTGTACCTTCTCTTAATTAACTACAAAAAAACACAGCAAGCTTTTTAACTCTACTTCTAGAAAATAAATAACACGGAATGTGCATCAGGGTTGTTTTGCTTTTTCGATGTTTTTAATCAATTTACGAAGCCGCTGTAAACTACATCATTACGTATTATATCGTCATTGTAATTTGTGCAGGAACTTAGCTTGTTTTATTATAAATGAAACACGTTAAGCAATTTGCTTGTACTTCAATAACGTGCTGCGTACACCAACACGCATAATAACTGAAATCTGCTTCTACAGCGAGTAAACATTCAAATTCGACTAGTTTTCCGCCAACTACAGAGGCTGCGTCCGTCGATTCCGCCCAGTTTTCTTACTGACACGCCCCCGACTCGGAAACTCGGAGTTTCCGCATCGTAAATACGACTTTGTGGTTCACACTTCAAAAAGGTCATCTTAGCATGTGAAAATATATTGAATATAGTCAGATGTAACGAGTATTTCTTATTATTAGATTACAGTAAACCAGATATGAGCTCATTCAACCTATTTCTGGACATTTCAAGCTTGTAGCATTCTTGTTGTATTGGCGGATAATTTTGCTTCTTTCTAGAAATAAATGCTCAAAATGAGCGAACTTATCTGCCAACAAAGCGAGACTACTTCAAGCTTGAAACGAGTACAAATGGCTTGAAATAGTTTTAATAATCTTATATTTGGTTTATTGTAATCTTATAATAAGAAATACTTATTATGCAGTGCATGTGCGTTCAACCCGTACATACGATCTTATCAACATGAACGTACACCATTCAGCGTGAGGAAAATGTCAGTCAGTGTAAACCAGAAGCATGGTATGTCTGCTCACAGTGCCATCATTATTTATTTATTTATTTTTTAAAAGCTAAACGTTCCACAGCGGCTCTTAAACACACACAAACGAAAAGTTTGCTTTGTTTAAGCCTCATAGCGTGAGTGCCATGCGCCTAGAAATTATGCTTGTGGAAACTTTTCTACCCTCTTTAACACCACACTCATTAGGTTGTTTGTATTGCCACGGAGACACAACTGCCAATCATTATGTGATCTGACGTATGCCCAAAAAAAAGGGCATCAATTTGTTGCAGGATTTCTTATTAGTTCTTACATGCTGCAACGTTTTTTTCAGTTGAGAAAAAAATGACCTGCAATAAGTTGACGCATTATACCAAAGTAACTTTTTTTCAGTATACGATTACACTATAGTTAAGGATATCTGGTTCATGACTCTCGGCTTGAAGCGAACAAATATGACCTGTTCATTCTTTATGTATGCGTAAAAGTGGATGCTCAGCCGGACAATAATTTCTGACGTGACTTTTTTTTCCCAGTGGTTTTATCCATTGGGATTCGGTTGGACCATGAGAATTCCCGAAAGAGCTAAAATAAAGAAGACTACGGAAAGACTAACATTTTATCTTATAAGTGATACTCGTGAATCATGCCCGATATCACCAGGGACATGAAATGATGAAATCTGATATTTAGATATGAGATTTTCTAAAATATTACACCTCATGCTGAGACGCGCTTTAAAATGAATTAGAGCTCTGCTCAGACCTCATATCAGTCCCTTGTGCTATATTTTTTGCCAATATTAAATGACATTACTGATGTTTAGTCTTCTGCCTAGCCCTTCCTAGCCCCTGCTTTTTATTTCAATCCCATAGCACAATGATATAAGTTTAGAGTGTATATTCAGGTCAGATGTTCAAGCCTCTAAGCTGACACGATAGCAATCCTCACATTCCTGACAGCCTCAGAGGTTCAGGCTTGCCTGGGAAACGCATAATCATGTCTTCCAGGACTTATCTACAGCATTATATGAATCCTAACATGGACTGGTTTATGATAACAAACACCGATAAAGGATTTTCATACGACGTTAAAATACGACAGTATTTAAATAGAACCATAAACTACAGGTGGAGTCAATGTCCTCAAGAGTTTTTAAAAGAGATCCTAGCGACTCGGTAGACTACATCTTGCTGTGGGTGCGTGCAAGTCATAAAATTGCTATCTATTATGTCAGTGGTAAGTAAAGCACGTCAACCACATGTTGCTTGCTCCATCAGCACTGCTTCCCAACCCAACCCGCAGCAACAGCACTGTATTGTTGACTATGGCAAGCTCTACTGTTTGCCAGAACCACCATTCAATCTTTCCCTTTATTTCCAGTTAAGGAGGGACAAATCCAACAGCTCTGTAACTTACTGTCCTGTCTCAGACCAGCAGCTTTAATTCCAGTAATGTCGAAACTGCTGGGATTTTTCATTTCCAAAAAGGGTTTATGTGGGGACAAGAGAGCTCTGTAGTTGTGCTGAAAGCTTACTGAAATATTTACGACGGTGGGATTGAGCAATTCCTAAACAGCCAGAAGAAAGGCTTTTTGAGGCAGGACCTCGCATGCCCGATTTGACGGCAGAGTGAGTGCATTATGTGGCTGAGAAAGAACGTCGGCCCATTTTGCGAACTGTAACGACAAACGAAATGCTAAATACATTTTTATTTCGCTCCCGCAAGCGGTCCATGGATAAAACACTGGAGATGTTCATTACGATATAGGCGCTTTGAACGCAAACCCGTAATGTAATAGATGATGTATGATATCACGTGGCTCAAAGGAATCTTAGTGTTTATATAGTATGAGAAGCTTGCAGATGTACCAGTGACAGCTCACTCACAGGGACTTACATCAGACAAGCTACATAATCTAAGGCTAATAGTCAACAGATTTTCAAACCATGTTATTTAACAAAGGAAAATGTATCAGAGTGGATATGGCGACGCTTTCTCTGAGGAGTTTATTTAACATTTATGGAAGGAATTTCAGTTGTCAGCACATTGTAAAGGTCAGTAAGTTTTTCCACCATGGGAAAGTCTTCGGGACAGGGGACGTTACCGGTTTTTCACTAACATGACAACCGAAGTTTTATTAAATTCAGTACGGAGGAAAAAACAAGGATGGTGAGGGAATGACTGTAACTGCTATAATGTAAGTGATAACAGGAACTAACTTTTGAAGGTTAAAAAGCACAATGTGCCGTTCGTCACGGGGTCATGAAACCCCCTTCTTTCAGCTCAAGTCTACCTCACAATCTTTTTGAAAAATGCAACTTAAATGGGCGTGGATGGCTGTGAGAAGAAGGGAGGGGAGTGGGCGTGGCAGGGCAAGGCAGGGGAGAAAGAGGCGGGCACGTCTATCAGAGGGAAGCACCACGTCCTGTCATGACTAATTAAGAGACAGCGTTTTCGTGAATAATTAATTATGAGACACCGTCGCGTCATGGAAGTAGTATAGTACATTGCCACGTCACTGCCTGTGACGTCGACACGATGAAATTAACCAGTTTTCTCCTACGATTAAAATTAACGGATGCTAACGTTGTCTTTTATGGCGTGCGACACAAACACCTCTGTTAAAAGCTCAGAGAATGTAGTTTAGTGTTTCGGGACTCTTTAGTAAATTCAAAATCGTAATCGTTGGCAAATTGTTCCAGCATTGGGCCATATCACACCACCCCACTGTGGACGAAGTTCCTATAACACCACGCCTCATGGCATATGAATACACGAGATAATGCCAAATATTATTTTTCTCATACAGGCACAGTGTGATTTAAGGGATTTGCCTATTACAATTTGCCAATACAAACACACAAAAAGATTGTTTTTGTGTCACTGATCTGATTATAAATGTATACATTTGTTAAATAATTCATATATATATATATATATATATGTTTCTGTGTTGTACATAAGAGAATCTAGTAATACATACATATATGGTCACAAGTTTGTCTACACCTGACCGTCACACCCATATGTGCTTGTTGAACATCCCATTCCCGATTTAGCCCCCTTCACTGTTATAATAACATAATAACCTCCACGCTTCTGAGAAGGCTAGATTCACTATCCACTAGATTTTGGAGCGTGGATGTGGGGATTTGTGTTCATTCAACCACAAGAGCATTAGTGCGGTCAGGTATTGATATTGGGTGTGAAGGCCTGGTGTACAGTCTGTGTTCCAGTTCATCCAAAAAGGTGATCAGGGGGGTTGAGGTCAGGGCTCTGCGCAGGACACCTAGAGTTCTTCCAGTCCAATCTTGGCAAGCCATGTCTTCATGGAGCTCACTTCGTGCACAGCGGCGTTATCATGCTGGAACAGGTTTGGGGCTCTTAGCTCCAGTGAAGGGAAACGCTATAGCATACAGAGACATTCTATACAGCTGTGGAAACAGTTTATGGGCCCACATATGATGTCACGGTCAGGTGTTCATATACTTTTGGCCATATAGTGCAGTCGTGACAGGGATTCTCAAACTTTTGGCAGGCAGGAACATTTTTAATTGTAAAAGAAATTCCACGTAACAAAATTTTTAAAATGATCATGGCCTCACTGGCTATTCTTCACAGATACCTGGGGTTCCCCAAACCCCACTCTTGAGAACCGGTGACTTCTCTCTCTGTAGTTAGTCTGTGTTTTTCTGCCCAGGTCTCTTCCTGATGCTCGGACTGATGCTCTACCCAGCAGGCTTTGGCTGTGATAAGGTGGTCAGCTACTGCGGTTCTGAAGCTTCCCCGTATAAACCGGGTCAGTGTTCAGTAGGCTGGGCTCTCTACACTGCAATAGGAGGGACGGTGCTCACTTTCATCTGCGCCATGTTCTCCGCCCAAGCCGAGATCGCCACCTCCAGCGACAAGGTGCAAGATGAGATAGACGAAGGCAGGACGCTCATCTGTGTGCTGTGAAACGTCTCGCTACAGGAGGAACGCTTCTCTCAGAGTTAATAGCTGAACGTTGGCGTCGTTTTGCTGTAACCGCTCGTTTGCTGTAAGGGCTCACTGATAAGGCCACGATGTTACACGGTGCTCTCTTTTTGATCGATTGGTAAGAGAGTGTAGCCGGATGATAGTTGTAATGATCGTAATAACAATTGTAAAGCATATAAAAGGTTAGAATGTTAGGGTGTGAAGTATGAAGTACGAATATACTGTAAGCAGGTGCCTAGTGCGTGTATCCTACTTATTAGGAACATACATTTTTCTAAATAACTTGATTTGGGAGCATACTGAGGCGCATTATCTGAGGTGAAGCTATGATTACGGAGGGCTTTATAGCCTCTACATCAAGGAAAGCAGCATGAACAAGTTTCCGTGGCTTCTGAATTTCATTTATTCCTCTTTATGTACTTGTATTTAGCCCAGATAATCCACTTAGAGCTCAAGGAGTGACTAATATTTTGTACTGATTGTATCCCACAGTGTTAGAAACAGAGATCGTTCTCTGTCCATAAAGGTACAAAAAGCCATGAGTGCAACATCTGTGACACAATATGTGAGCCCATTTGCTAATATTTTTCTTTGTTTCTTTCTTTTCTTTCTCCCCACCCCCCTCTTTTTTTTTTATTAAGGTATCCAGTCATTCCTGAGGTTACAAGGGTTGTCATAGAGGGTAGGTCTAACGCTCCAGGGACAAACCGTGTGTTCTTTAGAGTAGGTCAAACCTCGTTTATTTTTAGCTTTAACTATACTTAGTTCTTTTTAGTTGTGATGGCAACAGGCAACATACCTAGTGCAAAAAATAATGCTGCATTTCATTCTTCCCGTTCACACACGCGCGCGTTTATCAAACTGTTTTGACCAGGAGCTCGATAGATCTTTCTCATATAACTCGATGCCTTTATTTTTCCCCCCATGTATTTGTTATATTAACAAACATATTTTGTGTGTGTGTGTGTGTGTTTTTTTTCTTCCAATTTTATTTGATATCTGTTGCTGTGCTTTTAGTGAGCAGTATGAATTAAAGCTTTAGATTTAAAAAAAAAAAAATACCGTGTACTGGTTGTTATTTTTTTTCCATATGTGACTCTTAACAGTTCAAGACATAAGTCAGGAAGCAGATCAGGAAACAGGAAGCACTATATCACTGGCGTGAAGACGGAAAAGGAGGCTTCCTCGCTGTCTCCCTGATCAACACGGTTACAATAACAAAAGCTTTTGAAATGTTCCCTATTCATGCAAGCTACAGCTTCATAAAAGTGGTGTTTAGCAAACATGTGATTTTAACATTGGGAAAGAAGGAAATTAGTAAAAAATAAATAAATAACTCATTTAGGAACAGCAGATGCTTGAGCATTATAAAGATAAACTGGGGGGAAGTGGGATTTGGTTAATGCTCTAAGGTTCTGAGCTCAAATACGAGGACTGACGGAGAGTACCCTTGAAAAAGACCCTAATGCTTGGATTGGACTTTGCGTGCAGCACTTAAGGTAAATAACGTTGCAAAACTCAAAAAGAAGTCTCCGTAAACTATTTTGAGAAGTAGTAGTGATAAGCTCCACACATCATAGTCAGACCTATAAAATGTACCCAATAATGGCTTACCATGATAGTTATGATATGGGGAGGGTTGTCCTACACCCTTCTCTTATCTGACTGCCCGTCTCCCACCACGACCTCCGTAGCCTTCCCATACTGATCAGAAATGCACGACAGGCCTCTTCATCTTGCATGACCATGCAATCAATTTATAATTAGGTTTGTGGTGATTAATGCCTTCCCAATGAAGTGGCCTCTTCTCTGATGAATGTATACAGGACTTCCCACCTAAACTGCTGTCCAAACAGGCATGGCTCACTGTTTCGTCTCATTAGAGCACCGTGTCCTGGTTGGATCTGGCTGATGTTCTTTCTTCTACACATTGATTTTTGTGCAAATAAAACTTTATTGCACTCGCTCACATATGTAAACTTAAAATGAAGCACTTATGTTATTTGACTTGTTCCCATCAAGGAAGCATTGTAAGTTCTGGGTCAGTCCATTTCAAATGGTCCAATAGTTGCAAAGTTGGTTACTCGACCGTTTTTAATTTTCCTAAAAAAATTTTGGAGTGATTGCATTTATGTATTGTTGCAAAATCACACACACACACACACACACACACACATATATATATATATTTCTTGGTTTAACTACGGCGGACATATTTGTGTGATGGCACACAACAAATATTGGTTATACAGGTGTTTACAGAAACCTCACTATCTCAGATGGCCCTAGCTCCTTCGAACAAAACCTGATCTCTAGAGCACGTTACAAGGTGCATGCACATACCTAAACAGTTTGCACATTCTTGCTCCTAAGACTTAGAACTTAACTCCAAATGTAATGCTCAGGATTGCTCACAGTTCCACTTTTAGGTTCAATTTATAACGGGATGGGTTCGTGTCTCAGTCTTCAATCTTTTTAGGGGTTACCTAGGTAAGTATAGCATGCATACAGAATATTTCATGTTTGAGACTTCTCTTTTTTTCTTTTTTTTTTAAATGGGTGCTAGAAAGTGCAATTTTTTAAAAAGATTTCCCTCACTTTTGGATTGAATATCTCAGGGTGGATAGATTTTTACATTCTGTTAATGATAATCTCTGCAGGACAGTGGACCTCGAGGGCTAGATTTGAAGAACCCTGATCTATCGTGTTGGTACTAGGGATGGGCGATACGGACTTCAAATTATATCGCGATATTCTCTGGTGTTTATCGCGATAACGATATCAGTGACGATATAAATGTAGTAACGTTCACCACAGTTTTTAGCTACACGTGATAGCTGTGATCTTGAGATCCTCAGAAACACAAACACTGATCTAAAATTAAAACTGACTTTCTGTAACCAAACCAGTTCCAGAATGTAGAGGTACAGTAGCTCCTCGTTTAGCGACAGACTCCTCCTCAGCTTCACGTCCGCCTTCCGCCGTACTTGTTTTCGCTCTGCACGTGAGCTGCTAGTGGGTCGCAGACCGTCGTATACAGAAACACGTCATCAACTAGGCTTTATCGTTATTATCGCGGGAAAAATCATTCTTACTGTGGGGAGAATTTCTACCGCTATATCGCAAACGATAAGATATCGTCCATCCCTAGTTGATACAGGTGTACAATTGGTATGCGTGAACAGATTTTATCCAAATATGGAATTAGAGTGTATGGTTGGATGTTTAACAAATGAACAGTGTCATAAACGGAGCTCTTGTGTTGTTTTTCCTGTGATAAAAGCAGTAAGTGACATCTGAGCTGTAGTTAATTAGCAAAAGACGCGATTTAGCAGGGCGAGTCCACCTACCTGCATGTTTTTGGACAGTGGGAGTGAACTCGGAGGAATCCCACACAAACACAGAGAGATAATGTGTCCACCCACTGCAGCACCGTACCACCCAGTATTACCTTTATCAATGCAAATTCTGATTCAAAAATCACTCTTGGGTTTCAGCAGACACACCTACAATTGACTGCCGAAGACTAATTTAACACCTAGGCAAGTGTAAGTACAGGGCTTGTACACAGTTCAGTCTAAAAGTTTGCACACACACACACACACACCTTTCTTTACTTTTGAGTAAAACAATACCTCTATTTTACTACTTATAAGAATGCAATGATGTTTCCTTGTTTAAAGCAGTAAGGCCTAAATATTGCAGTAGTTGAAGTAAGTCTAAAATTAAGGTTTCCAATGAGTGTCAGTTTAAGGCATGACAAGTTGAACAGGCTCAAATTTGCAATCAGTTTGTTATGAGTAGTTAAGTGAAGCGTCAGTGGGATCTGATTAACTGAAAGACATTTACAGATGCGGGGAAATTTCAAATGCACTTTCATATGTGATCACATATCATTCACATGCATGTGAAACTGGAATACAGAAATAAATAATAAAATAAACAACAAACTGGAACTGGTTAAATAACTGAGGGGGGAAACTAGTCAGAAGATGAAAAGCAAACATTAGGAGACATGAAAAAGCCTATAATCAAGTGGATGTAAAAAGTGGATAATAAAAGTCCATATTTATTTTATCTATTTTATTTATTTTATTTTTAGAAATCGCCATTCAGAAATCATTCAGAAGTCACATTGATTGGTTTCATTTGTAATATTTAACATACACTATTTTGCCAGTTGTTATAACGAAGGAACATCTATAAAACATCTGTAAAACTCAAATGTCTTGTTACTTGGTTGAGGTAAGGGTAAATAAGCCAGTGCTTTTTGTGCTGTGTGATTTAGCATGTTGTAATGTAGTGTATATACCACTTGGAGGCGCCTGTGTCTAACTCGTCACAGCCCCTTTAGAAAACCTCCGCACAAAAGACCAGAGGACAGTGCTCATGCAGACCAGCTCCAACCAACTGGAAACCTGCAACTGTAATGAACATTTAGGAGGCATTAGATACGATTACTTTCACATCCATTTTTAACTACACAATGAGCCACGGGAGACTTTGCATTTGTGACACAGTTTCAAATCACGGATTGGCTCTAACGTGTAGGCTAACAACCCTCATGTTTGGAGATTTTAACTTATTACCGTCGAACAGATTTGCTATAATACCTGATTTGCTTGGATTATATCTGAATAGATGTCTTTTCTCTTTTGATTGGGGTTGTTTGTTTGTTTTGTCTGCGTGTTTGTTTTATTTATTTTTAAAGAGGGGTTGTTTTGTTTTATGTTAGTGTGTAGCCTATTTGTTTGGGTTTATTTATTGTTTTTTGTTTGTTTGTTTTATTGCTGCTTTGTTTGCTGTTTAGTTTGTTGGTTTTGTGTGATTAATGTTTTGTCTTTGTTTGGGATTTTTGTTTGTTAAGTGTTGTTTGTTTGTGTTTTTTCTTCTTGTTTGTTTTATTTAATAAGGAGGGGTTTTGTTTTGTTGTTGGTGTGTATTTGTTTGGGGTTTTTTGTTCTGTTGTTGCTTTGTTGTTTGGTTTTGTTTTTGTTGTTGTTTGTTTTGGGTGATTAATGTTTTGTTTTCGTTTGGGATTTTTGGTTTCGGTGTTTGTTTGTTTGTTTGTTAAGTGTTGTTTGTTTGGGTGCTCTTGTTTGTCTTATTTATTAAGGAGGGGTTGTTTTGTTTTGGTGGTGGTGTGTATATGTTTTGGGGTTTTTTTGTTCTGTTGCTGCTTTGTTTGTTGTTTGGTTTTATTTTTGTTGTTTGTTTTGGGTGATTAATGTTTTGTTTTTGTTTGGGATTTTTATTTTTGTTTTTTTGTTTTTCATTTGGCTTTTTTCGTTTGTTAAGTGTTGCTGTTTGTTTGTGTGTTTTTTCTTCTTGTTGAATTATTTTTAAGGAGGGAGTTTTGTTTTATGTTGGCGTGTATTTCTTCTTTCTTTTTTGCTTGGTTTTGTTCTGTTGCTTTGTTTGTTGTTTAGTTTTATTTTTGCTGTTTGTTCTGGGTGATTTTTGTTCTTATTTTTTATGTGTAATTGGCTTTTTTTTGTTTGTTTGTTTATTACATTATAAACTATATATATTTATATATCACATATGATTGCATTTTTAATGTTAGGGTCATTTTGCACAATTTAAATCTAAATGATCAAAGTATTCATAAAAATATGATGTACATAAACCCCCCGTTAATACAGCTTTTAAAAACCTGGAGTAAACTGAATGTAAATTCTGCATCAGGCAGTCAGTGGAGTCGTCCACTCAGTAGTCCACCAGCCTGGTCCATGCGTACGAGCTGTAAATGTGCGGAAAAATCATTTGCTCCATTGTAAATTCAATGATATTAAAGGCCGCTAACCTGCTCCATTAACACTCTTTGCCGTGCTCAGTGGGGCCGACATCAGTGTGCGGCTTGCTCTTACAAAATTTACTTCCCACTTGATTTTGCATTAATGGGCCCGAATCAGAACCCGTATGAATAATCAATGGATAGTCAACAGCCGGAATGAACTCTCCCGTAGCCGAGCATGAATCTTGCTAATGGCACACATCCCCGGCTTTTAATTAGGAATAATGCTCCGCTTTGGGCACACGGGCCATCACATGGCTTGTTTGCCGCCGAATGTGAAAGGTAAACACGGAGAGGACGGGAAAAAAACCCGCACCGGTGTCATTTCCCTCTGGCTAATTGTTTGCGCTAATGGCTACTACATTAGCGCTTTTAAACACCTGGGCTACATCCAAATATTCACACTAGCGGACTAAATAGTATGTCAGAGTAGTACGGAACCATAAGCAATGACATACTATTTAGTACGGTAATATGGCAATTTATGAAGGTTAATTAAGCGCCGTGGAGCACAGTGAAGGACGCGGGATTTGCGCCTGCGCAGTTAATGCCAGTCAAGTTAACCAGTGAGTGAAAGAGCACTTCAGTGTTAAACATCAGGCCAAGTGCTAAAAGCCAACGCTTCAATTATCCACTTTTGATTGGACCCGGAAGTGTAACGAATTATTGAGGCAATTTGCGAATTATCAGCCTGTGATGAGGGCATGGACTTGCTGTAGGTTACTGTAGGTTTTTATCACACACACACACACACACACACACACACACACACACACACATTATATATATATATATATATATATATATATATATATATATATATATATATATATATATATATATATATATATAATGAATATATATATGAATAGAATATATATATATGTTATATATTTAATATAATATAATCATTATACAGCACACAGTTTATAATTATAGTTATTGTTATAATTATAACATAATTACAAAAAATGTCAATAGAGTAGATAATAATGAGGAAATATTACTGCAGTAAGAAGTAATAACTATTCAATACAAATAATAATTATTAGAATAATTATATTATTATTATTATTATTATTATTATTGTTACTGCATTTATTTCTAAAGAAATGCATAAACCTATTGTTTACAAATAAACTATCAATCAAATGTTATGTACTAATTACTGTTAAATCAATTATTATTTAACTATTATTTCCATATTAATTAATTCGATTAATAATATCTATTATTTCATGACCGTGCATGCATTAAGGCATGAATTGTTAGGTATTAACTCGAGCTTCTCTAAATGTCTGCGAGCATAAACAGTAAACAAATACCTTACTACTAACCTAAAGTATCATTACAATAACTATGTATATGAGCAGTTCTCATTTCGCCGGGGTCACCGAGTTGCATCTTGGCCGAGCGCTTTGGGATGATTGGCAGGCTGTAGCGAAGAGCAGGCTATTGCTTTTGTGCACCTTGCTAATTCAGCAGGTGGATGGAGAAAAGCCTGGGTGAGCCTGTGATCCTTTTCCTCGTCACGGCCAGGCCAGGTGACAGCACCATTAACCTCCCCGAACAATCTGCTTCCCCATTTCAGTCCCAACCAAGACTGAGATCAACATCTGGGTCTTAAATTGCTGTATCTTCCCATTAACATTAACACAAACTAGTTTGTTCAAATGATAGAAAAGCTCAAATGAAGCAGATTAAAAATGATTTCGATGTTTAGATAAACCTATAGTTCAGTCTGTAGTTGTGGTTATATCTATTGTTATATAATTTAGATCTTGTACTCAATTACATATCAACCAGTATAACAATGTGACTGTCCCTAAAGATGCATATTCTCTATTAATCTGAATCAGAATCCTTACATTTTATTATAATATATTCATTTTAGAGAGTAGCACATTTGGTCTCAGCACACCATAATCAACACACTGGCTGTATATCCATAACCGCGTATGTGCTTAGAAACTCAAACACGGTGGGCTCAGGCGTCCTCTGGATATCGACTTAACACAGTGGATGGATACAGGGTGGTGTGGGGGACGAGAGAGGGGCAAGAGTGTTTAGTGTGTAGTGTCAGCAGAAATGGTGGTGTGCGTGCGTGTGTGTGTGTGTGTGTGTGTGTGCAGATGTTCCATTGTGATGGATCTATTATCCAGCTATTACAAGATAAATGAATGATCTCTCCTATTTTCCATGCCTCTAGAAAATTGAAATTGGGGGGTGGAGGTGGTGAAGTGTGTATCCTTGATGTTGTGTGTATGTGTCGCGGGACTGGTGGTGCTGGTGGCGGTGGTGGGGGGCACCATCCTTGCTGCATTATTAGGGTTGTTGGGATGGCCATTAATTTAAGGAAGGAGAGGAACTCAGGCAGCTCGGGCCTTGTGTCTTCACATTATCAATCAAGCCTCAGGCATCGTGCTGTGATGACCGTGCACTCTCAGGTTTATGCCACCTTAATTAGAATTCATGGCAAAATATATGCAAGGCAGCATGCTGTAGCCCTCATCATTTCATGGAGAATTTATTGTTATTTGGCCAAGCATTTTGCTTAGAGTGATATTTCCTATTACCAGCCTGTCAGCTAATATAGCTCACCAAATTCACCGTATGAGATATTAGTTGTCTACAGCTACAACCTGGCCACAGATATGCAGAATGAGGTTTCAGGTGCAATTCAGGCACCTGATACAGTTACAATACGCTTAATTAGATTTTAGACTTTTGACATCAGTACGTAATTGGCAACTGACAACTATATGTACAGGTGGTTGAACTCAACAATTAGCTGCTGCACATATTTGATGGCGCGATCTGTTATTTTGTAAAGCACATCCAAATGGGTTAGTATTTACATTATGTGCTCAGAGAAATGATGATCGGCAATTAAACGTGTACCACCCAAACAGAGAGGGGAATAACAGTATATTTCCCATAATTTACTGTCAAAGCTGGCATTCGGTATGATAAATAGTGAATTGCGGTCAGAGCTGATTACACACTGCACTAGTAGTGCAGTTCACTGTCAGGAAGAAGAGCGATTGACTTCCTATTTACATATTAATGAAAGGCAGCAAGAATATGCGAAAGACAAAAAAAAAAAACCCCACAGTATTCATAGGGCACGACATTTACAAATAAAGCTGATGCCGTGAAAAATTTAAATGAAACCTATTTAGATTAATAAATGGAAGGGGCCACTGGTAGACCACACAATTTGCATTTCCATTTTCAAATTATAGTGGGTGAATTCTGAAGTAATGTGATGATGAGTCTCTAACTGCGTGCTGCATTGGTGGCTTTTCAAAGAAGTTTGCAATAAGCATGAATATGAGGACCTTCCTTATAATTTGTCCTCTAAGCAGCTCTCAAGAAGACTCAAAAACTGTTTACAGTGAGTGGCCCTGAAGTTTCGAAAGATGGATGAGATTTGCCAAGTATATGAGCAGAATACACTTCAGACTTGCAAGCTTTATATTGGATAAATAATGTTTTGTTGTACAGTTCTTGAAGGTCATATACAGACACAGACACTCATAGTGCTGGAAATAGCAGCCTTGCTTTGCTTTGATTGTGTCACATTGGTCATTATGTTACCCTATGTACAAGTACATCTATAGTGGTTACACAAAAAAAAAAAAAAAAAAAACCTTCAAATTCATATCTTGCTGTGCTTAGTCTTTGGGAAATCATGTTGTCATTGGGACATTTATGCTAACACATCTAAAGTCTGTAGGCAAAGCCATGCTAGTTTTATCCCTCAGTTCATAAAAACTAGTCGCGAGTGCATAATGGCCCGCACAAAGAAGGTCCATCCAGCCCTTCTTTTTCATAATAGGTTTGATGGACGTCAAACCATTGTGAAAGTGCTGCAGACGGGGGCAATGTTCTGCAACATATGCAAACTTATCAGGCATAGTTTTAATGTGCTGCATCTCATTGGCTGCCTTATGTCCATGTACATTTTAAAGGGAAAAAAAAGTGTCAAAGGAGACAAAGATGATAACTGAGTTCATAGTGAGGGTGCCAGCTATTATATCTTCTTAAGTGGTATGGCGATTAGGTTTGGCGAAGATGAACTCATGGGCTATCTGCAACTGGGTAATTGGAGGAAAGGCTTTATCCTTGTCTATACATTGAGGACAAAAGTATTTTTGTGACTGAGTGTGAATATGTGTTTGTTTTGGGAATTGTCAGGACTGAAATATTCTCATTATGTAGCAAATCCAGAAAAAAACTAGCGACTCAAGCGAGATAATTATGGCTTTTTATAAGTGCTTTTTTATAAAAGCTATATACCTTATTTGTATGTTTTTTCAGAAATAAAAGTGTAAGCCTATAGGGTTACAGAGGTTAAAGTTAGGTTGTGTAGATAATTGTTATTACATAAACTAACCGTACAGTTTATTAGGAGCACCTGTACAAACGCACATTCATGCAGTTATCTAATCAGCCAATCATGTGGCATCGGCACAATACATACAATCATGCCGATACAGGTCAAGAGCTTCAGTTAATGTTCACTTAAAAGGGCAGAATGAAGAAAAAATGTGATCTCTGTGACTTTAACTGTGGCAGGATTGTTGGTACCAGATGGGCTGGTTTTAGTATTTGCTGGGATTTTCACACCCAACAGTCTATAGAGTTTACACAGAATGGTGTGAAAAACAAGAATGACCAGATGGGTTTGAGCTGACAGTCTATAGTAACTAAAATAAGCACTCTGTACAGCCAGAAAAACTTCTCAGAATGCACAGCATCTCAAACACTGAGGTGGATGGGCTACAACAGTAGAAAACCACATCAGGTTCCACTCCTGTCAGCCATAAACATGAATCTGAGGCTATCATGGGCACAGGTTCACCCAAACTGGACAGTTGACGACTGGGAAAAGACCAGGTAATTTTTTTTTTCCCTAATCTTCAACGGTCCATTTTGGGTGAGAACTGTCACTCACTAAATGTTTTTTTTGTTTTTTGCACCATTCTGTCTAAACTCTAGAGACTGTTGTGTGTGAAATTCCCAGGAAAGCAGCATTTTATGAAATACTCAAACCAGCCCTTCTGTTACCAACCCCCATGCCAAAATCAAAGTCACAGAGATAACACTTCCCCATTCTGATTTTCAATGTGAACATTAATTGAAGATCTTGACCAGTATCTACATGATTTTATGCATTGTGCTGCTGCCACATGATTGGCTGATTTGCTAATTGCATGAATGTGCAGGTGTATAGGTGTTCCTAGTATATATATATATATATATATATATATATATATATATATATATATATATATATATATATATATATATATATTTATAATACAGAAATGTGGACCTGAGAAGATCTATAATCAGCTAATTAACTCAAAACTCCTGCAAAGGTTTCCTGAGCCTTTAATCTCTCAGTCTGGTTCAGTACACACAACCACAATCACGGGGAAGATGAAAGTTATTTTGCATTTCATTCAGAAATCAAGGTCCTAGAGTCTGGAGGACGAATGGAGAGACACAGAATCCACGTTGCTTGAAGTCCAGTGTGAACTTTCCACAGTCAGTGATGATTTGGGGTGCCATGTCATCTGCTGGTGTTGGTCCACTGTGTCAATTTAGAGCACTTCATGCTTCCATCTGCTGACGAGCTTTATGAAGATGCTGATTTCCTTTTCCAGCAGGACTTGGCACCTACCCACAGTGCCAAAACTACTAGTAACTGGTTTGCTGACCGTGGTATTACTGCGTTTGATTGGCCAGCCGACTCACCTGACCCGAACCCCATAGAGAATCTCTGAGAGACACCAGACCCGACAATACAGACGAGCTGAAGGCCGCCATCAAAGCTACCCGGGCTTCCAGAACACCTCAGCAGTGCCACAGGCTGATTGTCTCCATGCGACGCCACATCGATGCAGTAATTCATGCAAAAGGAGCCCCAACCAAGTACTCAGTGCATAAATTAACAAACTTTTCAGAAGGTCGACATTTCTGTATTATAAATTCTTTATTATAATATTCAGAGATACTGGATTTTTGATTTCCATGAGCTGTAAGCCGTAATCATTAAGTTAATAAAAAAAAAGCTTGAAATATTTCACTTTATGTGTAATGAATCTAGAATATATGAAAGTTCTACTTTTTGAACTAAATTACGGAAAAAATTTACTTTTCCATGGAGGAACCTGTATACACACACACACACACACACATATATATATATATATATATATATATATATATATATATATATATATATATATATATATATATATATATATATATATATATCTGTGTGTGTGTGTGTGCGCGTGTGTGCACGTGTGTGTGTGCATATGCGTGCGTGTGTGTGTGTGTGTGTGTGTGTGTGTGTGTGTATGCGCGTGTGTGTGTGTCATTGCCTTAATCCAATGACAATTTGTCTAAACCTCCTGCATGCTTTACACTGCAACCTCTAACACAAGACTCTGGCACCGGCTGCCATTTGTGCTTGAAGACCTGGCTTGATTTTCTGTCAATTACCTGTGTTCCCTATTAGACTGCTTTGTGACTTTGGCTCTGTGTTGTGAGCAGAGTGCTTCTTCTCTTGCCTAATAGATAGAAGTCTTCCCTAGCGTACCTCTCCAGCCAGACCTTACAATGTGCCTCAAAGCTCTCTGCTCGAGATGACTGCACGGCCAGATGTGGCTGTAATTAGTGTTTTAAAAGTGCAGTCTTCCGAGTAAGCAAGGGTTTTTTTTTTTCTATTCCCGTCCCTGCTATACTCCGACTTCAAAGTTCATTCAAATGAAGATATGCCACATTCATTCCTTGATGGTAGATGTGCTGCGATAGAGGAAATTAAACCAAACCCAAAACTCTTGACGAATGTCATTTTGCTCATAAGCACACAAACACGTACGCACATCCCTCAGACAGACTAAAATTGGCCCCTGTGACCAGTCTCTCTCTCGCTCAGCCATGGCCTTGACGCGTATCCGCCACACCCTGCTCTCCCTATTACACATGCTAATTATGCTATTTCACCCTGCTGCTTCCATAACAACCCAGCATAATGCCCAAATTAAGACTTTATTAATGTAAGTCAGCATCTAATGGTTTTAAAAATGATTTATATTGTTTTTCCTGCTCTGAACAAATTAAATATGTAGCTTAGATTAACACAGGCTTTTTGTCAATGGAGAGTTAAAAAGCCTGTTACTGTCACATTTTCATCTTTAGTTCCACATCTGAAACTGCCAGGCAGGCAGAAAAACAATCAGACGCAGAGGAATTTAAATGGGAAACAGTTGCTCTAGTGTGCTTAAGCTTCCTAAATCAGATACAGCAGCTTTTACCATAATTTGTACGTCGTGGGGTAAAGACTAAGGGTTTAAAAACCTCATATTTTCAATTGCCTCTATTAGAGACTTAATCAGATTTCTAGATAACCATAAATGGGTTTATATTATCTCTGAAATTACCGCAAAGGAACTGGTCATTCCAGGTTATACACTAAATATATTTTATTTTAGTATAATTTAAGCAGAATGTAGTGTTAAGACAGTAGCAGGCACTCTGATTTCAGCATCACTATTACAGCAGCCATACAGGTTACATAGGCTGTGCCAATTTCAGAATTATTCGACAGGCAAATATAGCAATGCAGATGAAATTTTCAGGCAATTTTAGGTAATTCTGATACTTGATTACTAGGTAGCTCTGAAATGAGAGCATGCATAGTGAAATGTATTAATAAATCAGTACTAATATAGCCCATCTCTTCCCCCCATCCCCATTACTCTTAGCATGCTGTGAAATTCCCATCTTACACACTTTGCTGGCCAAGGCCATGAATTATGCATTGTGCCACAGAAATCCTCAATCTCACGCTTCAAGACCACCGTGCATTACCCCGCTTCTATCTCTATTACCAAGATGAATTGTTGAATGGGGAGGTATTTGATGGGATATGGTTCTAACTTCATTGTTTGTTTTCTGTGTAAAATCTCTCTTTTGTGCTGCCGTGCTTTGTGTGTCGAACCAGTGGTGGATTTTATGGTTCTTCAGAGGGTGAAAACGGTTGGGTTGGGTTATGGAAGTGTGCCATTTGTGACGGACGTGTTCATAACATCATATGTTACTGTAGTGAGGCTGCTGTTGGGATCATCTTGCTTGTGCTTATTTTATATTATGCCATGACAAGGCATGACAAAAATGATCAGCGTCTCAAATTACGAAACAGGAGAAACAAACGGGTTTAGAGCATAAACCATAAAAACCGCGCTGTTAATGTGCAGTATTTCATTGCATGCTTACGGCTGTTCACGGCTAGGTGTCTGGTATTGATGCCATGCAAAAAATTTTTTTTTTTAGTATATTTAATATTAACATTTATTTATACTAAGAATTTAATCGTTCAATGTAATCTGTAATCGTGAAGATGTACTATATTAAACCTTAGGGGTAAAAATATTGAATGTGTCCCCACTTGCTTCATAAGGATCATTACTATCTGTCCCTTCCAAATTGTCTCTATTACACAGACATATTTGAGTGTGTTGGACCCACTTTCTCCATCTTAATAGCCCTTCTTTAGCATGTCTTATCAGTCACTGATTGAGCTTCTAATATCATCATGAACATTTATCCCACTGTCTGTCATCATAAAATATTAGCTATGCTCTCAGTGCCCTAATTTAATTTTCGGTTGGCGTTTGAGGTCAATTCCAGGTATTAAACTGCTGAACTGATATTTTAGACGTTCCTTTCTTACCTGCATGAAACATATAAATGAACAAAGTAGTATCGTTTAAGAATTTACAGAAAATAACTACACAGTGCTTACTCCCTCACTTCTAATCACACTCTATTCACAAGGTTGAACAAGCATTTTCCGTTTCGATAATAAATATTGCTTATTGTCTTTCTTTGTAAAATTTGCCAATTCCAGAAGGCTCGTCCTGACATTTTGTAGCGTTCATCTTAAGCAGTCTTATTGGGTTTGACCTTCTCTTTAGCAGTCATGTAGTAAAAAATAACATTCAGACATTTGGATCGTACAAAAAAAAAAAAAAAAAATGCATCTAGTCCTTCTTTTCAATAGGTGGGCCTCTGATAACTTTTCACTCATAATTAGCTCGTCTTGATATGAGAGACGTTTGGAGGAAATTGAACTGTCAGCAAATGGAGGCGTGCGTTTGGCCTCATCACAGTGAGTTGGGCCCATCATAATTTGGTGCAATCAGTCCAGCTTCATCTCCCAGGCGCCAATCCATTGACCTCCCCCTCCTCAATTCCATTTGGTTCTGCTTTAATTATGAGTCAGCAAATCCAGTGCAATAGCAGAGCCCACCTCGAACACCCCTTCAGCTGTCACTCATGCGCTGATTGACACAAACCAGATAGGTGGCGTTCTTCGAAGAAAATTGAACCAGTGGCAGCTGGAGATTAAAACGAGTGCCGCCGTGTCCCCTCTTAGTGAAGCTATAACCCACTGATTCTCTTTTTTCTCTGCCTCCTCTTTGCTTTTGTTGTTTGTAATATTCATGATGGACACTACACGGCACCATGCCTGGTCTGCGGGTCTACATGTGATTAATATAAATAGGTGAAAAAGCTTTTAACATTTCTGTTTCAAAATGTCACCCGTC
Source organism: Ictalurus punctatus (assembly GCF_001660625.3). Taxonomy (NCBI): domain Eukaryota; kingdom Metazoa; phylum Chordata; class Actinopteri; order Siluriformes; family Ictaluridae; genus Ictalurus; species Ictalurus punctatus. The sequence continues at coordinate 6,723,469 of NC_030437.2, forward strand.
ACTGGGTTCTACTTGAGTGATTCAGCCATGGAAAGGTAATTAGTCCAATCTTGATAATGCATCCATTCATATACTCATTCTGAATGCCTCAATTAAGCGAATGTTCTGTGGCTTTAAAATGAAAGTCTGTTTGCCAGTCACAAAAGTGTTGTGCTAGGCTACATGCTCTGCTTGTTGAGCCTAGGCTTAAGCTAAGCACTTAACAGCCATTTACTCAAGGGGCATGGCATTCTGCTTGACATTGTACATTCATTGGCCATAATAGGACGTACTGAAAATCTTTCTCAGAAGAGAGACAAAGGGCACCTTTTTATCAGACGGATGATGAAGCATTGATTTTTGTCTGTTCTAAGAGAAAATGATGACTGTTGGGGCCCCCCCAAGGAGCAATGGTCCTGATCAGTATAGGTGATTTTAATTTGGTTTGCTTCTTCACATTTGCTCTTAACCCTCATGGGCTCAACCTGCTACTGAAACTGAAAAAACATTTTAACAACATTACTTCAACATAGCTTTCTCTCTGTTTACTTCGAAACTTCTGTCAGGAAGGCAAGAATTGCACACTGATAGTACCTGCCAAGTTCTTATCCACAGGGCAGCTAATGGGTTTAACTTAAATGATTTTCTGTCATTCTCTTTGCGGGGGTTAGTCTCAAACCGGGGTTTTGTAATAGGCCAATTTGTTAACCCTTTCAGAGTGAGGGCATTCAATATGTGTCTGGTCAGCAGAGAATAGGTTAGGGCTCTATGTTGATAAACCTGGATGTCTGGTTGCCTTTTCAAATGTGAGTTTTTATTGGCTTCTTTGACATTCTGCAATACTGTGGGAGCAGAGGGAAAAGGAGGGCAGATGAAAAATGGAAAAAGGGAGAAAAGGTATAAGGGAATGTATAAAGTATTAAAGTACTGACACTAGATAATTGCATATATATATGGATGTGCATCAGATTGTAACTCTTAAAGTCAAACTATGCTCTCTGAATATTTACGATAATGTTCCTGCATAAGAAATATTTCTGTATTGATTGCTTAGAAATACAGCACATGGCTACCAGAGTCTTGCTCAGAGATAAATGACCAGTCCACATTTCAATAGTGTTGTTAGGAGAAACATGTTTTCAGATGTTTTCTCTAAGAAGCTGTTTAAATGACAGTCCATGTCCGTATCAGTTGCTTAATTTGCTTAATTTGGTTTTCACTTAAATGCAATAATTCTGAAAGATCTTTTAATCAGAAGCATCCCTTCTTTTTCTGTTTTTTTTATTTTATTTTTATTGTTCTGTTTCCTCGTTGTTGCGGTTGAATTATATTGTGCATATTCCGTGTTTGGTTTGTGAGCGATCTTACAAATCTGATGGTGAAACAAGAAACCCAAATCAAAGCCCCTGTTTAGTATAAAATTATCATACAAATTGCATCTCTCCTTATCGATTTCATACAGACCATCAGCACTGTGGGGTTGTTTATTTTTGGTGGTTGGTGGGGGTGGTGGTGGTGATGGTGGTGGTGCTGGGGGGGGGGGGGGGGGGGGTATGGGGTTGTTAATGTGTACAGTATTAGAAATACAATTACCCAACCACCAAGTCTCTGCGTAATTGTTTATTATTTTCCTATTAAGCAAACATAGATAATCAATGATTTAGAAAATAGGACCATGAATAACATCAACATTAATACATTTTTCCCTCTGACAATAATGATAGATTATTTTAATGATCACTACAATGTGAGTTCAATGGCATTCGCACACAAATAGCCCATTCACAAAGGCATCCTGCTAATGGATGTGTTGGGTAGGTAATTCCTTAATTTAGAGAGGTGTTAAATTATATTTACCTTTTTTCGAAATGCAGCCTCATTTCGTGGAACGTGGCCCACCATGAAACAGATATTGATGAAATGCATTACTTAGAAATGCTAATATGACCAACAACAGATAAAAACTAGCGGAAGCCAGTTAGCATGGTTCCATTTGCGTAATGCTAACTGACCCCCTAGTGTGGTAGGAAGCAGCCATGAGAAATCTTTTCCAGGCAAAATGAAATAGATTAAAAATCTGTTTTCTTTCTTTGCTGCTTCATTCCGAGGTTGTTATTTATCTCACATTCCAACAAAATTGATCTTGAAGCAGTGCAATCACAATTACTCAATTCCTTAATTGGCTGGCTGTACATTAGCGAAAGGAATCCGATTCTCTGGGCAAGAATCGATGGTGTAAGCGGAGCGAGGGTGGGGACAGGGATTGGGCATGCAGTGTGGAATCAACCAGCCCTGAACGATTACTGATTGTTTTGCATTCACTGACGAAAACAGCAGCCACAAGTTCATACACTTCTATTGTTCGAAAGAGGATGCGCTGTCTGACCAGACTAATAAAAATGAGCTCACTTCATAAGAGTATCATTAAATGCAATGTTCAAAAATCTACATCGCAGTAGCAATTGAAATCAAGCCCTGTGTGTCTACGCAGTTATCACTGAAAGGTGTATAATGGCAGTGCATCATAGATAATAATGACCCTTTATCTTTGTGTGGAATTGCGTTGCTTATATGTCCATGGAGCTGGAAAGAAAGCCATCGTAATATTTGCTAATTTTTAAACAAACACTGTGGAATGAAGCAGATCTGGCCTTAAAAAGGACAAACAAACTAAGCAAACGAGACATGCAAATGACCTTATTTACGAGGCCGAGAGTTTGCATTATGGCGAGTTATTAGTGTGAAATTGATAATTGCTTGATTACGGGAGCTAATGTCTGGTGGCATGATGAGCAAGACCCATTACGCTGTCACGTTTGTAGATGTCAGCGAAATATAATGAAGGTCAGACGGCACAACAGCTGTCTAATGACGGGCCTTAGTGCACAGAGGAGAGTGGCGCATCTCCAGTATGAGCATAGATTTTTTATTATAGCATGCTAGGGTGCACATAATTAATGTTGGAGTTTTTTTGGGAGGGGCAGAGAAAAAGAAACCAATTCAGATTTTTTTGACGGGGAATCTGGTGAGTAAAATGGACATATTGCCTCTCTGGTGCAGCGTCAGAGCTTTGTGCGTTTCATGTTGAAGAATAAGATATATTTCACAGTCATATTTGCTTTGCTTAGAAAGAGCCAAAGCACACTTTGGCCACAAAAGTGGCAAAAAATCTCTGAGGACACTTTTTCCACATTGCTGTTGTGTTTTATTTTTTGCTTCTCTATCTTCTCTCTCCAGTGGTTGTTGATGATGTGTCTGAGTGCTTGTGGCAGCTGTGTGTTATGTCTAATAGAGCAGAAAGGCTACTCAGAATAAAGCTATTTGAAAATTTGTTTATGTGAAATATTTGTAAATAGAGGCAGGCCTCCTGGCACCGTGGCATCATATTCTCCTGTCAGTCTGCATTCAGTCTTTGACAGGGGATTCGAGGCTGGCAAATGCACCACATGTTCAAGTGAATCCCACAGTGTCTCGCTTCCCTCACCACTTCCACAGCTCAGTTACGGTGTGTTTATGGGGGCCAGTGAGCACAAGACACATGTCTTATCTCTCAAGCACAACAGTAAAGCACATCCTAAAAGTATTCCCCTCTGAGGCGTCTCAGCACTGTAAAAGTAATAACTGTATGTCTTTTTTTGTTCTTTATATATATATATATATATATATATATATATATATATATATATATATATATATATATATATATATACACAAACACACACACACACACACACACACACAAATGTGTGTATATATATTTATATCTGTATCTATAGCTATATCTATCTACCTATCTCTCTCTCTCTCTCTCTCTCTCTCTCTCTCTCTCTCTCTCTCTCTATATATATATATATATATATATATATATATATATATATATATATATATATATATTCACACACACACAAATGTTTTATTAAATGACATGCTTGATTTGATATATGATAAATAGTAATATGATATGATAAATGCATACTGTAATGCATACAATTTTTACAATACAATTTTAATAATTCCACAGCTGTTTAACAATCCCAGATTGTTTTCTTTCATTGTTATTAAATAGCAATTGAATTATTTAATATATAATTCATAAAAAAAGAATAATCACAACTTCTAGCCCAATTTCAATACCATGTAGAATTTATATCTACTCTGAACTCTTCTACTTGGTAAAAATCTTGCCATTTTGGTCTGTTAACTACCTTGAGCAATCACATTTGATGCTCCTTAATTTTGTCCCACTCTCCCAAGCCTTTTTTCCAGCTCAGCAATCGAGACAATGTGTTTGCTTATCAAGCCGCTTCGCTAAGTGTTCCTTTGCATGTAAATTAATCTTGATTCAGTTGACACTGTCATGCTGAGTGGTACAAATTGCCCATAGCAATAAAACAGCATGAATGGGAAAAAAGCCCAAATTGAAGCACTTGATGGGATGTTACTTTGCTTTATGCCAATACATTAGCAGCACATAATGTATTTCCCTGCTTGGAGAAATATGGTATGGTGGATTTTTAATTTTGATTTCAATGGAGCAGCACTATGTCTTTTAAAATCTGACTCAGACAAACCATTAGCAACGAGGATGTTAAGGTTAAATAGGAAGCAATGCATTCACTTGCACAGGCCCTGAGTGCCATCCATCATTCCATTTGCAACAGCTTGACAAAAGTACTTGGCTTTAAATAACACTCGAATTTACTCCCAGTGCAGAACGGGGCTTTAGCATAAACAAACATGGCTGCATTAATTTATTAAACAGCAATCTTTCAAAAAAAAAAAACAGAGACGGATGGAGATAAGCCAGCATGTAATAGATGTTCATAAGCACTGTTTTCCCGCTATTTACATTCATTTCACTGTTCAAAAGCTACGGCAAGTGATCATTTTTTTTAAATGGTTGCACTGAACATCTACATGAAAATCTTAACACGAATAAAAATTCAACTTTACGATAGCACCAGTGTAATCTACGAGCAACCAAACGCCAACTATAGATGCACGCAGGTCTATAACTCTTGCTGAATCCTAAATCATATACATGATGTATAGTGTATTATTTTTATGCCATGTGTAGTGTAAACACTTTATACACTGTGAGTGGGCAATGGATTTGGCCACTAAGAGGCAGCACTGCTCAGTGCTTTGGCAAAAAAATGAACGTGTTAATGGCTTTATAATTACCAGCATTATTGTGGTTTTTGTGGGAATGTTGATATTGGGCAGATGAATTAGATGAAGGTCTATTGCAGGTTAACTAGCTATACTGATACACTATTTTGTATGATAAGCGTAACATTTAATTGTGTTCAATGCCATCAGTACTATCACAGCACTGATAATTTCCATGCTTTGGAAATTTACTGAAGTACATCTTCAATTAATATCATCAAAATAAAATTGAAAAGAATCTGGTAGCTTGTGGTCAGCAGCACATTCACTCTGTATGCTGTTTACCATAATCCATGTGGGGCCTCAGTGCAATTTACCAACTCGAGGATAATCATTCTGGCAGCACAAATGAAGGGGCCAGCCCTCTTTTCTCACTCGCTGCTCACTAATAGGATTGTGTCTGCTTCAGCACACTTTAATTGAGGACTCCATGTCAAAAGAGAGCTCGGCTGAATGGGCCGCCCTCCTCGATGGCTGGTCACTGTTCAAGTGACAAGAGTGAAGAGTGACACCACCTGAGGGAACCGTGTTATGATTTTTATCACAAAGCATGAAAATGACAGTAATTGCTTGGATTTAACCTTTGGACATGATATGTGGTGAACAGAAGACAGCTTATTTTTGGCGGTTAACTACAATAATCTAGTGCCTAGTTTTGTTGTTTGGGCTGAGGGAAAGCTCTATAAAGAAAAAAGAAAACAAAACCATAACAAAAATTGTATAATCGAATAGTAGTAACCGTTCAGGACAGGAAATACTCAATGTGGGAAACCCGTTCAAGGTCAAGTGTGGTGGCACTAAAAAAGGCGTAAGTCTCGACTTTAATCTCTGCAACGTCCCGGTAAATTACATAGTGATAGTGTATAATTGTAAATACAGTCACTTACAATATGTACAGTCAACTACATATGGCATATATTACTACAATTCACGCTCTGTTTACTCATTAACTCACTTAAGTTTGGCACTACTTATATTCACAGTCATTTACATATAATAAATATTATATAATATGTACTTTAAATGTACTTTAAAGTATATAATATCTATACAAGCAGCATGCTTGGACATCATATCGCCAACTGATAAAGACACCTCAAACTTAACCGCAACCCTTGACAGAGATAGAATTTTAAAAAACTTAGTTGAACTGACTGACTGACTTAGTTCAACTGAATTTCATGTTAATTTCACTTTTGAACATTTTATATGACAGAACGTGATGACCCCTTCAAGTTTGACACTTTCTGATTACTGGGTCTTTTCCTCTGCCTCTACTTGTTAAATTATAATCCTTTTGTAGCATTTTCCTAAGCCCTCTTTCATTAATCCTCGAATAGCTGTCGTTCACACAACATATCCCTTGTTATTTGTAATGTATGCTTTTGACACATACCGAATTACAAAAAAGCAGAGTCAGAAGAAAGGACCCTTGAGTATATTACTCATTTACTCCTGATTAAGGCTGAAGAGAGAGGGGGGTTTAAGAGTCTGCTGATAAACTCCCTTTCTTCTGTTGATGGTAATTACCCATATCCCCTGAGACCGTGCTGAGCTGCTGGCGACGGGCAGAGTGTGCTAATCGTCGAACATGAGCCACTGTCCAGTTGGTGTGCAGGCGAATGGGTCCACGCTGCACTCTCCAGCCTCACTGCATGTCTGAGGACGGCCTATTGTGGCCCTTTGTCATGGATAACTGGCCGGCCATTGTGGCCAAATATGTTAGGCAAATTGAGGCAGATGGCTTCGATTCAGACACGTGGCTTTCCCAGGGCTGCAGGGAGGGCTGAGACACTGGAGAGGGGTGGTGCGGGTCAGGGCCCCGCTTGGCACTTGTTACTGCCTTCAATAGGCCCATGTGTCCCTGTTCACCCTCAATACGGTGTTGCTGAGATACGCGGCGCTGAACACGCTCCTCCAGGCCCACAGAGGACGGCACGGGGCGGTTACCCCAACACTCCATCTTCCCAAGCAGGTCTGGGTCTGCTCCCTGTCTAATCCCCTGGGGCACTGCTGAATGGCTGCGATTGACAACGAGGTGGTGGCCCATCCTAAATGGCTTTTCAGTCATCTGCGATAATAGACTGGCGGGTTTTGTCACCCTCACACTAATAGCTGGTAATTATGGGATTTGTGGTGTTTTGATATTCTTTCCTAATCTGTGTCCTTGTGTGTTTTGGGTACAATGTGTCAAGCCTGAGATAAAATGACTTTTATGATATAAAAATGTGATATAAATGACTTTGTGATATAATGACTGGAGCAGGTGACCGTTTTTACAAGGTTATTCCCATTATACCAATCTGACAGACCAGTATTAAGACTGATTGCAAGATAGCCAATAGTTTGTTACATGAGTAAAACTGACAAGTTTTTTTTAAAAAAGTTAGAATGTGTTATTATAATAATTATAAGCACTAGATTTGAAAATATAGAACACTTGCTGGAGTCAGTGAACAATAACCAGATTACAAGCCTGCCTTACAGTATCAATAGATGATCTAGAGATATTAGACTCGAACATGGGTGCAACTAGCTATGAGGACACTGAGGACTGGACTTCGGTAGGGTTGGTGTTATTTGCGCGCATGTATACAGGGTTGTACAACCACCACCAGGTGCTTAGAGAATAAAAGCTGGTGCTTAATGTTTAAAGTTTAGAGGCGCATTTCTTTTTATTAATTACTGTACAGTCCATTTTTTATGCAAACATCACAAACGATACAATTTCAGTTCAGTCATTTACAATAACTAGATATAATATACGATTTATTTGTGGTAAGATCTCTGCTCTATTGTTCTTTAATATGACACCAGTTCGTAGAAAAACAAAGACAATGCTCTGTAATAAACAGTCTTCAATTTTGAGACGAATAAAAAGTTGTTTCAATGAATAGACATAATAAATGTTTTTAGGTACTCTTTAATATAAAGTCAGTGTCGTTTGACAAAGAATATTCCATACGTTCTGCTCGTTTAATATGATGTCAATTCACAGTCGTTTTTGAGAAACTTGAAAGCAGAGTTTCAGAAAAGCGCCAACATATTGTTATATTTCCTAAATTTGAAATCTGAAATCAACAGGTGTCGTATTTCTTAAACTAAAATATTAAACTCAATCAAATTAAAAATGGAGCAGTTTAGAAACGAATGGAAGGAAAATATAGTGAAGATGTAAAATTTTGCATTGGACGTAGTATGCTAGACATTCTGCCTTGTGGTATATTAACTATGACACATTTCTGTCATGTAGACCTCAGTAAATTTTGATCCCGGTTACAGCCATGGATTCAAAAAGCTCAACTGGCATTTTAATGACAACGCAACAATCCCTTTGGATTTTAAAAACGATGAAGGTAAATAAACATGAGATTTTAAAACTTGTTTCCACAAATTTTCCATTAAGTACTAACTCGTACCTAATAATTTCACGATTCTACGCTGTCATTCCCATATTTGGAAGATTTCTGGTGGTTCACAAACTGAAGGATGAAGACCTGCTAATGTGCTGCTTCTGCCATTGCCAATGTCTTTATAAAAGTACTAAAAATGTACAAAGAACCATGATTTGCACATACCCTGTTCAAATTACGCAATAAATTAACTCCCAATTTACTGCACAGTTAATATACCTCATATTATTCATATCATATATAATACCTCATATATACTCATATATAATACCTCATATTATTACCATAATCAAGAAACACATAGCAGTATAAAATCAACAACACTGAACTGGAAAATACATTTGCAAAATGAAAGAGTTTTGCTTTTATACTGAAAAATGATAACACGCACCAATGGTGTTATTCTGTAAAGACTGCTTTGTAGCTGCTCTCACACTCTTTCACCGTACCAACACTAAAGTCAAGTCATAGTGGTTTCAGACAAAAGATATTTTTCTGCAAGAATCTCTATACTGACTTCTCAGGCATCTATATTACCCACAATGCTCCTGGAGTCTTCCAAATGTGAATGGCTTCCAGTTCATGTGCATGAAGTAGGCCCTCTGTAATGTGCTGCTTATTCAAACGTGTGGGAGGTCAGGAGTGAAGATGTTACCAAGCGGCCATTTATCACACCCATGACACCCTCTCCCCTCAACACCCACACCTCCAGGCAATGCTTTATAGGAGAACAAACACGTCACCGCCAGCGGCACGGTCATCCATTTTCCAGCGCCAGGCATTACGGCTACATGAATATCCTCATGCAGGACCTGTGGCTTCATGTGGAAAAATGCGGGGGAATGCTACAGTGGTGGTGCATTGAGATTTATACTCAAAAATACAACATTATCACAAGAGTTTATAGGAACATTACGATCTTTTCAAGGAGAAGGACCATAAATATAAGTCCTCAGTGTCTAGAGAACAACACAAAAACACACTCTAAATTTTAATTAATGGTTCATATGCCAGTAGACAATATGCACTTAGTGTCCTAAACCCAGTAGCATTAATTCATTGTCTAAAGAAGCCACAATCTGTTGCAGTGACTAGCGGTGTCCTCTCATTATTAGCAGACAGCATGCCTCCAATCCCCTCCCTCCTCTTCATTTGGTGCCCATGTAACCTCCCCCGACAAATCATTGGCTAATTATGATTCCGGACAGAGTTTGACGGTGGCTAGCGCTGCATCTGGCCCCTGAGGTGCCTCCGGCTGCAGCTGGCGAGGTTGCTCTGCAGCAGCTTGGCTGTGGCCTGTCATAAATAAAGGCTCTTATAAACTGGTTATGAACACCTGTTAGATCATCTGTCAGCCGAGCCCAGTTCCCATCCATCACCTACAGCTCGGGGAAGACATCTTACCCCCTGTTCAAACCCCTCAGCACTCACCGCGCCCTCAAAACCAGCCCGACACCTTCCACAGAATAATAACAACAGCCAACACTTCTGAGTAGAGGGAGAGAATCTCTTAGGGGCACGGGATTGAACGAAGTATAAAGTTTATTTTGCCATTAATAAATCAGTGGAGAGGCACCTAGATGGAGCTGTCGCTAACTTCATTGGTGATGGACAGTGTGACAGGATAAAAGTAGCTCAAGGTTGCACTGTCATTATACTTTTACGACTCTGTGCCTTAACCAAGGAGAGACACACTACTGTAGGCGAGATGGTTTATGGGTCGTTCAGTATAAACATGCAAAGCTGTTGTGCTCACTGAAATGTCTTTTATCCATGCCGTTAGGACAGAAACGACCAAAGCAACCTAAACACATCAATCAAAACCTAAACACATCATGACAGAGTGAGTTCAGTGTACATGTAAACCAAAGCATTTATATGAAACAGTGTAAAGTATATCAACGTACTATACTGGGGAAAATTCCAGTCAAAGACATTTCTGTCATTTCATCAAATAAAAAAAAAAAATGCAATAACATGTCTTTACATGTAACTATTTCTAATAATTCTCCAAGAACATGAAGCATGAATGCTATTTAGATATCATGCATATTTAAAAGAGAAAAAATATGATTCACTGTCATTGGTTTATGGCAACTATTACACCCTAGTTAGTTGCAGTTTTATGTGCATTATCCCAGGCCTTGGCAGAAACTGTAACTTTTATGCATTCATAAAGTTTAATTTGAAAGCAATGAATCAAGAGTCAATCCACTGCCATCCATCTCAGGAACGGACCGTTAGACCAGACAGACACAAGTTAAACTGATGGAACTTTTTCTGTACAATATTTTATGATCTTAACTGTCAAGTGTGATGGGCATCAAAAAGTAATACTATTCCTTCTATTCAAGTACCTGATGCCTTTCAAACGTTCAGCATTAATCTCTCTGTTTCTCTCAGCTTAATCCATTCAAAGATTCACCCTGAATTGTGGATCATCTCCGATTTAGAGTCAATTCAAAAGTTGTCTATATTTCATACCATTTCAAGCCACCTTAAAGAGGGTGAGAATTTTCAGTGTAAACTTTAAAGGACAAATTTCAAAGCAGGAATGCAGACATAAAAAGCAATTATTTTTGAAAGCAAAAAAAAAAAAAAAAATGCTCCTGGTTCTTGGTAACAATCTTACCCGAGGTCAAAGCCAAACCTTCAACATGGTGGCTTCAATCAGATGAACTGAAACCCTCCGAGTGATCAGCATGGAGGCCCCAATTCGCAATCACAATCTGTCAGCAAGGAGCAGTAATGAGAAATCAGAATGCATCTCACAGTAAACTGGGCACTGCAATGCATCTCGTTTCTGGCACATGCTATTACAGAGCAGCAGAGAGGAGATGAGCAGTCCCACTGGCCTGGTGTGACAACTTGATTTCCTGCTCTCTTGGTGGGACCCCTGAAAGGGTGACATGATAGGCCTGTTAATTTGGCCACGTCACTGTGCCTGTGTCAGCGTCCGAGGTGAGAGGAGGCTATCTAGTGCTTCAGGGAGAGGGAATGGAGTCTGTCTCAACTACGGAAGCACCTGTCCAGCCTGACAGGGAAAAGCACTCTGTTTTAATGCACTGGGTTCTGGGCTTGGTCCTGCGATTGACAGTAGGATGGATGCACACGCACACACGTGCAGAGGAACATACTAGCTTTTGCACGGTGACAGGCGTGTGCGGAATGGAGCAGCAGTGGCTCCTTCTGTTTACCCCTGATGAGCATGAGATTAATGGAAATAGGAGAAATGTATGGGTGCATCAATATTCAAATAGCCTGCCATCTTCTTCTATTTCTTCTATTCATGTGCCTGGTGCCTTCGAAACATTCATCCTCAATCAGTCTCTCTCTCTCTCTCTCTCTCTCTTTTTCTCTCAGCTTAATCCATTCAAAGATTCACTTTGAATCATGGGGGGGGGGCAGTCTGGAGACAGACAGACATAAAATGAATACCTATTTACATGTCTTTGTCTATGAATTTTTAAAGTGATGTGTGAAGCATGAGAAACCTCAGTGTAGGCTGCATACACTTTAACCTTGCTCAGCCAATTCTAGGCTACTAGACTACTGCTACAAATAAACACTCTAAATCACTCGTGGTGGTGTGGACAACTCCAAGGGAGAGTCCGTGTACTACTTACAGGCTTAATTGGGCTGATCTGTGTTCAGTTCGTTAGAGTAATTTATCACATAATTGACTGTGGGAAGTAAGGATGGGAGAGTCCTCAGACAGACAGCTTCGTGGAGATGCACAGACACAGGAAGACAAAGCTGTCCCTCATTGGGGGAGGAAAAGCAACCCCAGCACTGGCACAGCTGTTAGGTAGAGAATGAAATGCAACATAAGGGAACAGAAAATATGATTGGAAGAATACAGTCTTGGGATTGCAGATTTATAAGTGTTGACACCAGCTAGGGTTGCAGTAGGGCTAGAGAAACAGAATTCATATTTCACTTGGAAGAATTCCTACCAATTTTTGTGTGAACAATCTTTTTGTTTCAAAACTATACCTTGGACTAACCCAGCCAAAACCAAAATCAAATCCTTACCAACTAACAAGAATCAATTGCCAATTTGGTTCCTCTTTGGACCAAATGGTCTGCCCTTGCTCACTGAATCCTAGAGGCTTTCTCTTGATCAGGAAGTGAGCTTTTTGTTAGCCGACGATCAAACATGACCCTATTGTGCTGGTCGTGCTGCTGGTGAATGCTGCTGTTTTGATAGTGTCTATTGCCTCTGACTCCTTGAGTTTGGGCATAAACACTCCACTGCAGGTGCAGCGCTCCGACTCACAGACGTCGCAACTCCTTCCTTTCTGCCCACAGGATTTTCTATGTTTGGCTCTAATTAATGGAAAAAAGAACAATGCGCTGCTAGGCAAATGTAGAGAGCAGTAAAGAGGATGTCTTTTCGTCTAAAGGCCTTTTTAAATCTAGCTGGGGCTGTGACTGCCAGTGGGCCCGCATCTAATAAAAAAAAAAAAAAAAAAAGAAAAAGAAAAAAAAAAAGAAAAACTCCTCATTATTTCAAGTCATTCTGCTGAGAAGGGTGGCACTTAAAAGCCCCCCAGAATAACGATAAGAAGCCTGGAACAGCCTAATTCTATTTCCTATTTGAATGCTGATAAAAAGGGAGGTGAGTGTGTGGGGATGAAAGTATGATGGAAAGTAAGAGGCAAAGGTCTTCCATCTATGGGGGAGTGCTCCAAGAACAAGTCACTCACTCTGTTGAGTATAGAGAGCAATGAAAGAGCAGAAGAAAGAGCACTGCATTGGTTTATTCAAAAAAAACCAAAAAAAAAAAACACGGCTGATAAATTGATACAGGCTTTTCAAGCTGGTTTTCAGATCCACAGTCCTAATAAAGGCCCCAAATACACATCTCGCAATAGGCTAATAAAGGCGGCTGCGTTAAGTGGCACTCTCTCCTATGGCAGAGCCACTTTAAATGAGATCTTTGCTTAACACTTGCCTCTCTGCCTCTGGAAGATGGCTCCGCTTTTCCAACAGTCCATTGCTTTTCTGTTTCCTTTCAGCTTTGTTTTGCCTCCGAATAAATGTTTATTGACAGCCAATTAGGAGGAGAATGAGGACAGAGTACCATGTACATGTCAAGTGTGCAGAGAAAGTGTCCATTTACCTCATGCCTGATTGTGGTGAATCATGTGATTGTGCAGGTTGTTTTTTATTTTTTTATTTTTATTTATTTTATTTTTTTGAGAAAACACAGGGGGAAAAAAAAAGCATAACCTATTTGTCTAAGCATACATTAGTATTTGCATAGTTGTCTGGGAAATAAACGGAGTCTATTAAAAGAACGTTTACCCAAGGGTGAGGATTTAAATACAGACTACATTTAGCCCACCTTTCTTTGATTTCATTAAGGATAATCATCAATGCACTGTTTACCCATTAAGATTACTAATGCGTAACAGAAACAAATCATCTTTCAACACTCGGAGTTGCCCGGTGAAAAATGAGGCTTGTCATTAGCTAGTATTTCATTAGAGATTATTCCGCGCGCTATATTGGGAATCTGTTTAGACGCGCACGTGATGCCTTGAAGACCTCGAAAGCGTGGGTTATTATTATTATTATTATTATTATTATTATTATTATTATTATTATTATTATTATTCGGCGTTTCTCTCAGTGCCAATGTCATAGTCTTATGTCCCGAACGTGGCAGTTCTCCACCAATTGCAAGCTTCAATCAATTAAGCGGGTCCGAGCTGCAGGGCGCCGTTCAGGGACTATTTAAATTTAAATTTAGATGCGCGTGTCATCGCCGCGCTTCTCACGGGGTCTCGCTTCTGTTCCAAGGGGAAAAAGACATTAACACCGTCTGTCCTTTTTCTATCTACATCCCACTCCCCCCGCACCACACACACACACACACACACACACACACTTGCCCTCTAGAAGCTAATTCTTTAGGCACCTCCGGAGACTGGAGGCTCTCTGTGGGACTTTGCACTCGATGTTCTTCGAGTTGGTGTTTAGAAAGTTTCCTTTGTTTAGCCCGCACTCCCCCGCAGCGCCACTCAGTCTTGCACGCGCTAATTAAAAGTGACAGGTCTTTAATCGAGGCACTCTTAAAGCAGTTGCTGTCTGATGAATAACGATCGCGGTTTCATCCGAAAGTATATTGGTGAGCCGATAATGAGGACTTAGCACTTTTGACAGACCAGGTATTGTGCGCGAGATCACCGTGACTGTGGCCTATATATTTTACAAATAATAAAATAAATAAATAAAATTTTTAAAAATGTCTAAAATAGTGTTAAAATTCTGAGAATGGCTACGAGGGATGATAATACAGCAATTATATTAGCTATTAGCTTATATTATAGCTAGGCTATAAACCACACTGGTAATGGTAATTACCATGGTAAGGGCATGGTAATTTAAAAAGGTGGGCGTGGCCTAAACAGGAAGCTGGTTGTTGTTGTCGTCGTCGTCGTCCCCGTCCCCCCCAAAATATGAAAAAACTACACAACACTGGAAACCCACAGAGGTATGGCAGCACTGTCAGCTGTCAGCATGGTCTGTTGTTTCTGGCTCTGACAGTTCCTCAACCTCAGCTACATCACTCAAGTTCATCAATGCATTCAACTACAGATTATTGCGGGACCTGTTTTTTGATCCTGCTCACTCAGTTCTTATTTTTGTATGTACCTTTATTGTACCTTCCAGCAATATAAATTTATATTGCAGCGGTGGAATGAACTTCCAACCTCAATCCGGACCGCAGAATCTGTCACTAGCTTTAAAAAACAGCTAAAGACCCACCTCTTCTGTGAACACCTAACTAACCCCTAAAATGCCAAAACCACATTATCAAAAAAAAACAAAAAACCTTCCACTGGCATTTCCACCTCTACTCTGCGCACTTTGCTTTCTAGAACTCAATTATAAATCTTGTACGGTAGCACTACTTGTATTGTTCTCTGCTTGATGTATCGCTTTACTTGTATTTCCTCATTTGTAAGTCGCTTTGGATAAAAGCGTCCGCTAAATGAATAAATGTAAATGTAAAAAGTGTAAAAATGTAATGTAAATGTAAATGTGTGTGTGTGTATATATATATATACATATACATATACATACATATATATATATATATATATATATATATATATATATATATATATATATACATACATACATACATACATACATATATATATATATATACACACATACATACATATATATATATATATATATATATATATATATATATATATATACATACATACATATATATATATATACTACTACTACTACTACTAATAATAATAATAATAATAATAATAATAATAATAAAAGTATATAATAATAATAAATAAACAAATTTCTATTTCACAAAAGGTAAACAAACTAGCTTCAACTAAACCACTGCAACACTGACCACTCAGGTACTAAGGGTGAATGAATAAATGCATCAGACACTGTGGTCTTTGTTTGTCCCACAAGTGTTATACTGTATGTGACTGCTGATCCACCTTATGAAAGTAAAAACATTCCACGCTCACTTTTTTGCACCCCATACAGGTGGGATGCACACCTCCACCCTGCGTCAAACTGGCAAACTATCCATACTAAACAGTATCCGAGATGAGAAATAGCGTGTCCCAAATCATAGAACGTTGAAACGAGAATCCCAAAGGTACCCGGATGATCTACCATTTCCGGTAAATTAGGAAGTGTGGATCAGTGGACACTTTTTCAGCTAACATTTCCCACAACTCCTTGTGTGAAGGAGGCGGAGTTTTGTGACGGTCAAGGACACATTTTAGAGAGGTGTAAATGAAATGCGGACGAATAAATCAAGGGGACGATAAATGAAATGATATAGTATCAATTATATAAGGAATAATGAATGAAGAAAAGCTGAACTGCATGGAGGGGTTTGTTTATGGTGACGGTGCTCTCTTCCGGGCAACAGCGTTCTCTTGCGTTACACGACGTTTTAGTATGTTCCAGTACTTTCATACTCTTTTAATGCACACTCAAACGTATGTACTTTTTCTTCACAACAAGAGTACATACTTTTAATACATAGTATAAGTATACCAATTAGCATGCAGGGCTAGTCTCAAACAGATGCTAGATGAAACAAAAAATTATAAAATAATAATATGTTCATTTCTATCTGTTTAGAACACAGGATCTGAATTTGACTTTGATTTGTTTTTAGTTAAATCCCCTTATAAAACTGAATTACAGTCAAATTATGTGCATAAATCATTTTTAACACTACATTACTGTATATCTGTCTTAAATGTATAAAACATAAAGGTATCACCCCAGTGACAAGGAAAGGTACAGTTCTGAGAGTAAAGGAATAATAATTCCCAGGACATTTTGAAAGCTTAACCAGTGCACTTAACTTACAGAAAAGTCACGTGAATTTTACACACATGTTATGTTCCACACGTTTTTCACGTGTGGTCTTTTCCAATGTAGTGCATATGTTTTTGAAATGATTCATTTATTTTTATATGATGAGACATGAATTAAACCACGCTGCTTCGATTAGTAGATATTTCTAACTTGTAATTATCAGGCCAGAAAACAAAGGCAGAAAACGAAAAATTTCACGTGTACGTCAATTGTTTTTATTTATTTTTCACACATTCTCACATATTATTCAAACAACGCCACAGTCACAAAGTCATAGTATAACACGGTCAAACTCGCTGTGTGATCGCATACGACTCACATAATCGTGTGAAAAACATATGATCGTGTGAAATGTATGTGATTCCCATCCCCACACAACCCCCCCCCGTTTACTTATATTATTTAAGTTCAAACTTCAAGCTACAGTAGGTGGTAATTCAATTCCTCAGGCCAATTGCACTTCTAATCCTGATCTACCACTGAGAATGGTTTGATTCTGACGTTCAATAGCAACACTAATCATTAGCTTTAGTGTGCAGTGATTTAAGATTTAAGGTCTTTGGTCAATGCGCACGGTGATTAGGGGGCTGGTAGAGAGCAGTAGGGTGTCCATGGAGTAAATAGGCATTTTTATTTATCGCCATGCCAGGCGCTTCTTTGCGGAACAGCGCTCTTCCAAATTGAAATACAGCAGAGTTTATCTTTCTGATTAGGTCTTCAAGTACAGAGCTGCAGGCTATCATCTAAAAAAAAAAAAAAAAAAAACTACTGCCCTTTGTCATCTAATTGTGGCAGGATTAATGTGCAAACAACCACAGATGGGGATTAGGATTGATTCAGGGTGAGGGCAAATGACAGGCCTTTGTCCACTCCGACACACTATACTGACAACTGGGTTAAAAATCTGCCTTACCTCAACTTAACTTGACCTGTCCTTGACCAGTTTCACACACACTCACACGTCCATGGAGTCTGTACAGCGTATAATGTATATAACAAAACATCCGATAACACACAGAGCCGGAATATTTTTTCTTGTTTGCTCAAATCAGCAAAGCTCTAGACATTTACAATGCCCGATCAGTTCTATTGTATTTCTTATTGCACTTGTTTTCCAGTTGAGAAAGGCCACTTCAACCTCTTTGACCAATTCCCCTCCATATTTAATTAATGACCAAACAACCAGGAGAAACAAGGCATCAGGGCTTGAAATGGCAATCAAATTATCAGCTAATGAGGTACCCAGTGAATATCATGCAGATCTCCATTTCTTCCAAGATAAAACTGGTTACATAATCAAAATAAGACCAAAGACCAAAATAATGCACAGTTTGGAGCTTTTTTTTTTTTTTTACATTAAAAAACATGTGATTGACCATGCAAGACAGGTTTCAATGGTTTAGTTTGGTAGCTACAGTATAGCCTACCAGTACTGGTAGCACAAATAAAGCTACATAACCAAAGATCCAGCTTGTGAGAAATGAATACTAGGCTTAACAGGAGGAAACATTGTGTTGAGAAAAAAGTGGTGTCCATTAAGGTAATTTATTAAACACAATTTGCTTCATGTCACTCAGATAAATAATGCGTTGACGATCTCTAATAATAGCAAGGGAATGTATTCAGCAACATTCAACTGGCAAAGGCATGACATAAACTGCTGTATTATTTCAATACTCCATTAAAGCTGTACTTGTTGTACATCAATCAAGTACAGTATGTTGTAAATGTGTGCTGAACTCCACCTATGCCCCCAGTCACACATATTCGCTTAAGCGACTCTCCTTTCTGCAAACTATTTCTACCTTAGAACACTGTTGTTTCTTGTTTAACGTCGTCTTGTAGGTATGTGTAATATCAACACCTATTGCCTGGACACTGAAGCTAAATCTGGAACAGTACATTAACATCCTGTGATGTATGGAACATCACTCTTTATAGGGGTATCTAGATTGAAAAACACCAACGACGTAAAAAAAAAAAAAAAAAGTCCACTGAAATAAAATGCAGAAATTAGAAATCTGTTATTTGACCTCTTACTGACTTGTTTAAATGTACCACCACCATGACAGCTCAGTTAAGTCTCTTACACAAACGCAACCAAGCCTAGCTAGCTATTTGTTGAGATCCATTACTTTTAATCAAAGCTTGTGTAGCGGCAAAACACACACTGTCTATCACAGTTCTGATTAGCTTGTTAACGCTTGCAGTCTGACCTTGGAAACGTTTGCTCTGCTAAATGCCTTCTGATGAGTGGAAAAGAAACAAGAGTCAGGGCTCAGAAATGTGACGCTTGCCAAATGGTCAGTTTTTCATGATTGTCATGGTGCTCTTCAAACGCTCGGGGACGTCCATCGCAGTCGGGGGATAACAGCATTAAAGAACAAAAACAATTGACACGCAAGAGAACAATGTTTGTCACAAATGTATCAGAGTGATAGCTTTTCAGTTTAGGTCAGTTAACGGTTTTCAAACTCATGATCTGTTCACAAGTTATATATTTAGAGCTGATGGGGGAGGTTTTTTCTAGGCTTTATGCTATGCTCTAGCACAGGAGCTTATTTCTTAGGGGGGTTGCTGTCCTAACATATTTAAGTTCAGCCATCAGCGGTGATGAAACACCTGCTGTTGGGGAGAAACAAAGCGCACTAATCCAATATGTATTTCAGACATGTTAAACATCACCTGGTCCCTAGGCACCAGGCACTGCACGGCCATGGAACTGAAATTTAAAGCATATTTTTCTAATTTGTGCATGGACAATAAATCAAAATTAAGGGGCAGACAGTGAAATACATTTCAGTGCGAGCTGACAAAAATGCGGCGACAGCGACTGAACCGCATATGTTACCCTGCTCAGTTTGTGTGTGTGTGTGTGTGTGTGTGTGTGTGTGTGTGTGTAGGAGGTGATTTCAAAAGACCGAGCTCTTGTCGCTTTGTACCTGACTGTTTGTATGAAACAATGACATCGAATGATATCTTTGCAGAGTAAAAATATCACAGAAGCCCATTAGGATTTACTACTTGAGAGACAGTGGTTTCAATGCGTCATAAAGTTTAATGCCGGGAAATATGTGCACGTTTGCATTTTAATGCCCATGGATCAGCCTTCCGCTTATATGGTAGGTCATTCATACTGTGCTTGGAGATATAGAGAGAGGAAACTATGGGACAGAACCTTCCTTACTGGAGAGGACCTAATTATCTCCAACACACCAAGGAGTTTCTATAGATTTGGGCCTCCTTATTATAACAAAAGAAAACAAAACAAAAACAACAACAATCACCAATATAACCAGTACAGGGTTAAAAGGATCTCTGAAGGGGTTAACGCTGTAAATCACGGAATGTTACTGTAAATACGATAAGCTGTAATATGTTGTTGTGCCAAATATAGTGTATAAGTCATTTATTGCTCAGTTTTGCTGTTGTTTTTTTCCTTCACAAGCCAGAATCTGAGTGATGATGATGTCCATGTGGTGGCAGCTGCAGATCGGACATTGATAGATGTAGGGAACAAGGCTGTCAATCAGTGAGCTGGAGTCCTTGGCCAGTCATGCAGTCAGTTACGGATATTCTCATACACACCCAGAAATGGCCTTTCCCACTTTATGATGTGATGAAGATACACTTCAGAGGCTGTATAAACCTATTTCTACAGAATGAAGTCCCCCAAAACCCCTTTTAATCTACTACATCTGTGAGTCTATAGAGCAGCGGATTATTTGTCTTTACACAGTTCATCCTTGCAACTCTTGTGTATGCGTAGCAAACATTTTAGAGGCGAATTATGTCAGCAAAATTTGCTGCTTAATCACTTCAAAAACTGCTTCAATGTACGATCATCAGATACATGATTCCTCAACCTCTGTCACTCTAATTGACGGAAATATTCAAGATTTTATTATATGTGAATGCATTACATACTCTCGTATTAAGGCAGTCTCTCATTAACAGAAAGCACAATTAGTGATAAACTAGCCATGGCGGCCCGACTCATTAGATGGTGAAGGTTTATTTAAAATCTGAGCAGTGCCTTGTTTCCACTCTATTCTCCACCATATGTATGCATTAATTAGGGAAATGTGGAGGAGGAGTGGATTTGTGTGTGTGTGTGTGTGTGTATGTGAGAGAGAGAGAGAGAGAGAGAGAGAGAGAGAAAGAAAGAGAGACAGAGAGAGAGAGACAGAGAGAAGCTGAGTGTATGATGTTTCATGTTTCGCTTCAGCTCTACCCTCTCTAACTGAGGATCTAATCAATCTGCCGGCTATTAAGTTTGTTAATTGATAATGCATACAAATTAGGCTGAGTGCTGGTTCTTTGGAGACTTGGAGCAGGTGATTTTAGGCACCGGTCCAAATGGACTTTTAAAGCAGTCAGGTGAAATCTATGAGACAAAATGAGCAAACCTACAGCACAGGAGCCCTGCTATGGGTAATGGTTTTTGTTCTTGGAGAAAACATAGACATAGACTGAATTTACCATAAACAACACAGAACGTCCAACTGTGTAGAGACTCATCAGAATGTATGTGTAGATAAGGGGTTGTCAACTGACGGAATGTGATCTAGATCAGCTCAGTATTTCAGCAGACCATAGGAGTACTTGAAAAAATACCATGGCTGAACCGATAAGCATATGGAAAAATTGGTCATATTTCAGTGACTATAGTTTTCTAAACACAAACCTTGGCGGAAGGCACGGTGGCTTAGTGGTTAGCATGCTTACCTCGCACCTCTGGGTTGGGGGTTTGAATCCCACCTCTGTCCTGTGTGCGCCAGGCTTCCTCTGGGTACCCCAGTTTCCTCCCCCCGTCCAAACACTTGCACTGTAGGCTGATTGGTATTTCCAAATTGTCTGTAGTGTGTGAATGGGTGTGCAGTTGTGCTCTGCAGTGGGTTGGCATCCTGTCCAGGGGGTCCCCCGCCTGGGATAGGCTCTAGGCTCCCCCATGACCCTGTATATGATAAACGGTATGGAAAATAGATGGATAAAAACCAGCTTGGCATCTTTGGAAATTTATCTGATCATTTAAACATTTCTGTAAATATATATATATATACAGCTGATCAGGCTACAGATTAGCTACAGTAGAGTTTTCACAGACTTCCATAGACTGATCCGTTTAAAATAAGTCAACATAATTTGAAATTCAAAACAGACGTCTTATCTGTTCAGTCCATGGCACTCATCAAAAGTGGTAATGTGAAGGGGCACTAGGAAACAAAACATAACTAATTCAAATTGTCTTATTTACAGCTATAAACTAGCCACTAATGGTTAAGCGCTAAAAGGTCATTGCTGTCGCCGTTCAGTCACCTTAGTTTATCTGGACCTATGCAAGCAAGGAATTTTATGTAGCTGGACCTTTACAAATTTTTGTTGAATACCTTTGCTGTAGATTAACCCTAATGTGCTATTAAGGTTTTCCTAAATCAGTACTAATGCAGTACTGGTAGTGCTAATATACACCTGTTATCGTTACAATGCAGGAAAAACAGCTAATTTTGTGGGGTCTTGTTTTCATGATCTTAATTTGAAAATGCAATTTACGGGCATGTTCAAATCTTAACAGGTGCTTTCAGAACGATTTAGCCACTTAACAAGTCCAAGAAATATTCTTTCTCTTTCATCTCTTAAATAAACTCTGGTGACCAGTCCAAGCATGTGGAATAAGACACATTAGAGCACAAGAAGGCCAACTGTTTTGATCTTCCTCCTTGCACAGGCAATGATCGAAATCTCCCACTTTCACTTCCATCTCACTTCAATCCATTTCTGAATCCATCAAATGCATCTCTCAATGCAAATGAGACAAAATAAACATTAACAACTCGCAGGCATTGTACCATCAGACATAAATTAGCCAGATAAACCTGGAGTGACATACCATCAGGGTAACGAGTAATAAAGGCTAAATAATGATCCAAATATTCACCCATCTTTATGGTTGATGCCAGGAAAAAAAATTCCATTAATCTGCCACTTAATTAGTAATGCACTTATTTGAAATGCAAAACAGTTTTCTCATAACAGAAAACACACACTCAACAGTGCAAGTGCATGCTAAACTCTCGGCGGTCCCAGCAAGAGCAATTAAACGAATTATTCTGGGATAAATAATGATCATAACCTTATTTATGACCCATTGTATTTTTTATTTTTATTTTGTAAGAATGGTTTAGGCATAAGGACATTTCATGCTTGGAACCTTGAAAGCTAATACGATGGAGTCACTTGTCAGATCAGTTTGTGCACTTGTCTGGTTATTGCTGTGCATACATCCCACTGAGACAAAAAGATGTCCAAACTTGCCAGCTTCATTCTCTAATCAAAGCTATCTGATTTGGTCAGTTTTGCCACATTGGAGACATTCTCTATTACAGAGATAAATAGCAGTGGGCCAATTGTCAACCCAAACTTGTAAGCTAATAAATTATTCCAATTTTCTCCCAACAGATTTCTCCAGAGAGTACTGCAAGGAAATACACTTTTTGATTAGCGAATTTTCTCTGTGTGTGTTGGGTGGTGGTGGGATTGGGGTGGGGGGGAGCTGCTGATGCATGTGTGAACGCATGTGTGTATGTGTGTGTATGCATGTCGACTTTGATTAGAGACACCGCTTCTCGGGGTGGACGTTAGCTGAAAGGCTGTCAGGTTCTAATGAACTGACAGAGGCTGCTTTTGCCCACCTCTCCCAGTCTGGGAATGGTGGGGAAAATTAGCCTTAACCACAATATCCTCTCTGAGATGTAGCAGGGTTGCAGGGACATGTGACTGAATATTAATGCAGCCAGCGCCCAGGAATATATCCAATGTGGAAGATATCCAGTGCTGAGAAAACTCACGCAGGAAGGACACCAATAAAACAACATGAATTTTCCAAAGCACAACTGAGCCAAAACAACAACAACAACAACAACAACAACAACAACAAAACAGCTGCAGTTACTGTTTAAATTGTGTCTGTAGATAAATTGTAAAGAGCACTATGGGTTTCTCAAATTTTAACCCGAAATAAGAAAATGACATATTATCAGGCTATTTGACAACTGACAGGAATATCAGAGATGTGCTTTCTACTGTATATACATACATTACATACATTTATATATTAACATTCAAAGAATGAGAACCTGTGACCTTACAGATTGGCTTCCGAAAACTTTATAATATACTGATTTCACCCCAATATAATACATTTACAGCTTGATACAGAGACCTAGCTAGCTAATATTTGCTAGCTAGCTAACTAATAGCCTGCTAGTTTATGCAGGTCATCCATAAAGCTGGGTAGAGCTACATAAATATAAACACTACACACCCAATTATATAAATATAATAATACATGCTGTAATAATAATAATCCTGTAATCAAAGAGCAACAGCGAACAGTGAGGCAACGTTCACGCAGCTAGCTAACAGCCAGCCCCTACAAAACATTCTAATACTAGCTAGTGAAATTAGTTAGCTAGCTATATGAAAAAAGCGATTGTAATTAAGTGAATGCTTTTATATACACATTTTATTCGATTCTTTTGTTGAGATTTTGAACTTTAATTTGAACTTTAACTGTAAGATGTATATTTGGCAATAAAAGACCTCAAACAGGAGGATGAGTGTAAATTTGCAGTGGGATTTGTATGCTAATATGATGTTACTAGTCCTGCAACTGTGCTGCCATGAAAATACTGTAAATTCACAAGAACAATTTTTTTTTTTTTACAGTCAAACTGTTTAAATATAAGATACATTAGTATAGTTATTTTAACATAAATGGCTGCATCGAGAGCCACATATGCTCTGTATTTATTGTGTGAATATTACTTGAAACTAAAACAGTGAGTTTCACCTAGTGCTGATAATTATGTCAATCAACTAGAATTGAGGTTTATTATTATTATTATTATTATTATTATTATTATTATTGTTATTGTTATTATTATTATCATCATCATTACAGAAAAACCTTATTTTGCATGGTAGACTATCTCATATTAATGGTGGACCCAGTAGCTCAGCTTTATAATAGCTTTGTCCACCATAAGTAACATATATGTACACAGTGGACAATATATTGGCACCAGTGAACATGAACACACAGACCATTTATCATTATCACAGAATGCCCTAAATTATTACCTCTCCGAATCTCCGAACAAGGTCAAGGAAATGCTGAATGTAAATTAAAGTTTGAAGGGTCAGCGGTTTTTACTTTCCCTATTCATCTTTTCTCACCTTCCGACTCCGAGTGTAGAAGTGCAAGGTAATTACATTTCAATGGGTGGCAGAGCCTCATTATATCCTCCTACAGCAATCTTCTGGAGGCTGAAGACTACGTAGAAAGGCTTTGACGACGTCCATAGGTTT